>NW_020450833.1:58605-79770 GCF_003343035.1 Apteryx rowi | reverse complement strand
GGGAGTAAAGGAAATGGTTGTATTATTACTCTAGAGTCATTCTATCCTTGACTCCCTAAAACATTCAGAGAAACACAAGATTGTCAGGAATTCCCTTCTATTCAAGRAGAAACACTGCACATGATTACATGATTCTTTACCTTAGATGCTGAACCAAATTGTCACAAATCTAGAGGAGTAAGAGAAAAAAAAAAAAAAAGAGTCATGTTTCCTATCATCCTTTATGAAATGCCTCCTAAAAGGAGGTAATTTGGTAATAGTGGAGTGGTATTCATTGGTAATAGTAAGATTATTCTCCATTACTTAACTGAATAGTTTATATAAAAACAGACAAACAACCCCCAAAGGAAAAAAAACCAAACACATATAACAGTTGAAACAGAATGTTAATATAATAATTAGGAGAAGGAAGGCTCTGTGAAGAGGATATAATTAGCAAAAATATAGTTTGTTGATACATTCGTTCCAGAAAAATTGCATTTTTGCCAGTTTTTCTTTTGTTGGCAGCTAGTGTGCTACAGTTCTCTGGATATGCATTTCCATCTTAATAATATTTTCCAGCACTGATGGATTCTCATCAGTAAGCATCCAAATTGTTACATTCATTTGGAGTTAATTTAGGCCCTTTTTTCATTTGCAGTCATACCAGGAATTTCAAGTCATTCAAGTCATGTTTAACCAGCTTTGTTGATCAGAGTATACGTTTCCCCCACCACAGCCAGCTAGTTGTTTTAACTTTGATCTGAATGATCACTTATAACACTGAACAACTGCAGAATTTGGTAAAATACCACTCTGATTTGCATGACAATATTTTAGTGAGAGATTTTGCAAGAAAAAAAATAAAATAAAAAGAACACCATTGGCAGGAATGAACCTACTCATAAAGAAGGCAGATGAAAACAACTAGAGTCTCTGGTAACACTAAAAGACACCTCCATGGAGAACATATATTACATGATATTGATCACAAAGTACAAGAATACAAATATTTATCCAGGATACTACAAAATGCTTGGAAGGTGGGGATATCCTTAGAGCAACAGTACTTAGTATCTTTACTAAGTTTAGGTGAGAGATCCAGATCCTAAACAAGTTTCTAGTGTCATTTTAGATGCCCTAAAGGAGCCAAGAAATCTGCACAGGCTGGCAGATGTGATAAGACCAAAAGGTGGCCTGAGACCTTCTGGCATGGCAGCTGGAGGCCACACAGGAGACCACAGGGAGGTGAGGGGCAAAGAAGATTAACTTTACCACAGGATCCTCTGCAAGGTGAGCCAGCTTTACATCCATCACCTTCTCATCCTTCTCCAGATGAACTTCTATATAAAACATATCTGATGTTATGTAGCAGGCAGTTCCACTGGGGCTAACATGAGAGTTAAGCCTAGGGAGAGCAAAAAAAAAAAAAAAAAAAAAAAGGCTTGCATATCTAAAAGTTCTGTCACATGAAGAAAGGAAATCAGCATAGTTTACTTGATCATGGGAAGAGACTCCAGGGACACTTCAAAAATAACTCTTCTTTGGCTCAGCTCTTGATAATAACCAACCAGGCAACACATCCTTGCTCTGCTCTTCACATTATTGTGTCAGTTTGCTGAAAGTTATTTACCTCAGTCTGCAATTTTGGGACCTAGGCATGAATCCCCTCTCTTCACCCAACAAGCCCTTCCACAAAGGGCTAATCCAAAGTGGCAGTTATGTTCATTCCAAGTAATACGCTCCATTACAACGCCAAGCTAAATAAATATTGTTGATGAGCCATCCAGATGGTAATTCCCCCTGGACTTGGGGCCATGCTTGCTCGTTTGCATTTATTCATAAACAAACTTACCTTTTTTGTTTGGATAAAGATTCCAATCTGTTCATCACAGAAAACAAAGATTTAGCTGTAAAAAAGGGAAATACTATTTAATCACGTTGCAATGATCGAGAAGCAGAGTCAATATTTTCCTGCTTTAAAGGATATAATTTAGGTAATAAAAAAAAATCATTATCTCTGGTATGACTTCTGGTTATTAATGATAACTATTACCCTGTGATTAATGAGTGCTGTGTTGGATACAGCTTTTTCCTCAGGCTTTGAGAATAACTATAGCCCAAAGGTTTAACCCAAAGATGAGTCACAAGTCTCATGTCCACCTCTGTACATTTGGCTCCACTGCACTGAACATCAACAACAGAGGCACAGGCAGTTTCCATGGAATACTAAAAAATACACTTTGAGTTATCTGACAACTTCTTACCATTTAGTGTCCTCTGTATCTTCTCCATGCAAGAAAGCAATGGACCATCTGGAGGATTACTGACAGGCTGTCGAAGTGGCTTATCCTAGCCCATTTGTGAACAGAGGAGACAGAGAAAGACCCCTTAAATTGCTAGCCAAAGAGGAATATCACTGCATGCCAGATGTGGAACACTGATACCCAATCCAACAAAATCGTACTTATTTCTCTTTGTAAAACACAGAGATGAGCAATTATGATAACTATCTCTGAAGTGGCAGCACTGAACTGAATGGATTCATGAAGACCCTGTTGTGCAGTAATTATGTATCAGAGGCCTTTGGTGCAGAAAGCAGCCTTCCATTCCCTTTTCTTCTGGGATAAGCACAGGATCCATCTCCTAATATGAGCCAATTTCACCATGTAACTGGGAGCCAACAAAGAAAACGTTTAGATTTTGATTTTAGGGAGAATCTGTCTTAGTGAAAATGAGATACGAGTCAGCACTATGGTTGTACTTGATTAGAGTCAGGGCACAAGTCCTAGTTGAAGCTATTACTTTAAATAGGAATTAAACTCTCCGAGCTTCTTCTCAGTAGTTCTTGTCTGAAAGCTCTTCACACTTCAATTAATAAAGAGCATTCACTGCTGAAAAATTTTCAGTGCTGCTAAAGTTAGGACCTCTTTTTCAGAGGCATCTTAGTTGAGCATTAATAAAAAGAAGCATGAAAATAAATGTGACTGTTTTTACACTAAACTCTCAACAGTTGTGCTAAACTGCTGTTCACAAAAAAAAAAAGATGCTTAGATGTAATTAGTTACCAGGAGAGCAGGAAGTATGGAGTGACCTAAGGTAAATCACAGCAGAAGAGATTCTGAGCAGCATCTTAAACATATCAGGCCAGGTTCTGTAGAACTGACTTTTTTCCTGGTTCTATGGGCAAGAAGTTGTCTTTACACACTACAAACGTGCTGATGTTAATGAATGGAAATAGTCCAAAATATCAGACTACATCAGCACTAACCCTTGAAGAGTTAAAATAATGCAAGAAACTGTTATTCATCAACTGTTGTAAGAAAAATCAGAAGTCAGCCTTTAATAGGCACCATGAGGCTTTTTTTTTTAGGTTTTTTTTTTTTTTAAGTTAAGCAATTTTTGAAATATCTCAATATCTCTGCTCTTATATCAGATRTTCTTCTCCAACCTAATCTGCAATTCTTACCATGCAAAAATGGACAAGTTTCAGAGTTTCTGTCCATGGCTTTTGTTGGTATTTTAGATACARCTGTTCCATTAAAGCATTTGTAGAAATAACTTTCACAGCACCTGAAAAATATGTCAGAGCATTCTAAATATGATGCCACATATTTACATTGGCAGCTAGAAAAGTTAGAGGAGGAAAAAAAAGAAAACTTGCTAAGATTATAGGTGCTATGCTTCAAGAAAGGTGACAGGAAAAAATGTTTTAGTTGAGTTTTGCATACAAATATCTAATTTTTTGCAAGTTTTTTGACAGAAAACAGGGAAGAAAACCAAAAAGACTCTTTGTGTAGGCAAACAGTCTCAATTTTAAATACAGAGATATGGCCACATCTTCAGCTTGTTAAACCACTCAGCTTTCTTTACCTATGTGCAATCTTAGGTGTGCATTTTTAACAATTACTAAGGCCTTGATCTTGCTACAGGCTTCAGGCAGCCCAATTTCTACACCCACCTAGAGCAGGAACAGGGGAAGAACAGAACCCACAATCCCCTGGAAGCCCAACCATCTCCACCTCAACCAGCTGGAGGAAGGGGCAGCAGTGGCCCCAGCCCACTCTCACAAGCACCCTACTAGGAGAAGGTGCTCCCCATGGGTGCCACTCACCCATGTCCTGATGCCTGCAGGGAGGCAGCAGCTGTTGCCTCTCCTGTACCCCCATCTCCATCCATGCCACAGCACACCAGGGCTCCTACTTGTAGCACCTGCACCGGGGCACCCACAGGTGCCGGCAGGCCAGCAGGTTTGCTCCCAGCTCACAAAACTGGGCTCTGGGTTAGTGCTTGAATATGGGAACCTCTCCACTCTGCTAATTTTTAGCAGCAGTGAGGCATCCTGTCAGCCGGACTCTTCTTCCATATTTCAGTCCCCAGGAGAAGGCACAATGTCTATCCCATCTTTTCAGAAAGTGCAGCATCTTCAGGAAGATAATGCCCCTGAGGGAAAAGCAGGATATGGCAATAGCATTCACTCAGCAAGGCAGGGAAGCACTCCACAAGGGAGCTTTTAACTGAGCTCAGAGTGGGAAGAAAAAAAAAAAAAAAAATGCTTCTACAGCCTTTTATAGTGCTTGCGTTGAGTCTGTGCATCCCTTTGTGGCTACCTCCTGTCCCCTCTCCCCATAAGCAGGGGTCAGTGCGCAATGGCAGCAGTGGGGCAAGGTTTAATCCTGGCCTCGCACATAGGCACTAGCTTGAAACTTACTGGGGGAAGGCCAGGCCTATAGCTGTCCCCTATGTAAACCCTGTGTGGCAGTGTTTTGACTTCTCTTACAACATAGCTTTTCTTTGTTTTCACCTTTGTCATCAGTCATACTGTGATGCCTGAAATAGTCTCATAACATGTCAAGAAGGTCAACTTGGGCTTGCACGGAAATACCTGAGTAGGAAGTGAATAGTCTGGTGGCCTCACTAAGATTACAGAAGTTATGCATGAACCTAGGAGTCCCAGAAGAGCAAGGTAGGTGCAAAAGAACAGGTATTTGTCTCCAAACAGACAGGTGTCAAGCATATAACTTAGGGAAAGTCAGTGCAGCTGATGTCTTACTTAACTTCTGCACTTCAGCTTTTACAAAGGAGGTAAAAGATGATCAAGTAAATTGATGATGTAATTGAACACTTGTGTTAAATCTCACCCCCCTAACCTGATTGGCTTGGTTTATACTCTTAAACGTTCAATTATTTTTAAAATTGAAAATAGAATTGACTTCAGGTATAATGACCATCTCTACCTGTGACTTGGTGCATCCATTTCAAAATTTTTGTGTTCATCATTTCTAGAAAAGCATTTTAGCTCAGGTTTGCTTGAACAATGTATTGAAAAGCTTTCTGCTAGGCAAGAACATGTATTATGGCCCATGTAAAATAAGTAGGTTACCTCAGTCCATATTATGTGAATAGGTATGTGCATATACGATGTATCACAGCTCATCAGTATTCACTATTTTAGTGGTAATTTTCATAAATATTCACCCTGATCCAGAGCTTATTGGAGTCACTGTGAACTTGACACTCACTCCAGTGGCTTGATCAAGTCCTGAATAGTAAAAGTGAATTATTTCCTTACCCTCTTGAAGAGAATGTTTCCAAAATAATGTGAAGAAAGATACTACTGCTTACCTTGTCTGCACAGTAGCTGTGCAAATAAGCAAAGGACTTAATGGTTAAAGACTCTCCCTCCAGCATGGCTCATAAGCCTAAAATTCTCTTTTCTTTTTCAATACAAAATAATCTTTTCCACTGTGTTTGAATGTATATTACTTTATTTAGGTAGATGAATTTAAACAATATTTGCCTGAACAGGAATAGTGCCAGTTTTTCATAAGAAAACAAATATTCCAAGACAAAGAGTAACCTTCATACCTGCATAAAATGATAATATTGACTAAGATTATACATGAGAAACAACAGCTTAAGTATTGGCAGAAAGCTCCTTGAATCAAGGTGTTGTTCTAGTGTTCAGAACTGTCTTATCAAATTACCACACTGAAGAGAAGAGTTAAGAATGTTGAATAATTAAAAATGTTCTTATTATAGCATCTCATGCATATTAGATACACAAATGATTTAACTGGGTCAACTCATTAAAAGGAAAAAAAAGCAACTGGCCAAGCATTATTATCAGTATATAAGATAATAGGAATTACCCTTATGAATCCTGCATGTCCACCTGCTTTAGATAGCTCTCTTACTGCATTCAGCAAAAACTGCCTCTGAAAGAAACTCTGAAGTGTGCAATTACAGAGTAAGTTATCCCCAGAAAAAATCTTCTCATTCTCTTAAATAATTTGAGGTTATCTTATCCCTTTAAAACTGGTTTGTCTTTCTAAGGCCCTTTTAAGAAGTTGATTATTATTATCACTCTGTTTATTTTTGTCATACTTTTCTGAATCTTGCAAAATTCTTGACTCATTAATATGCTGGACAAGGCATGCCATGGGAACATCATGAATCATATGAAAAAACATTTTCAGTAATTTCATAGTTCTTCCATTTCTGATGATTTTCCATTCCACTGAATGGTGGTTTTTTCTTCTGAGAAAGTATCAATATATTTTCCATTAATATTCTTGCATGTATTCAAGTAAACTGTTGGTTTCAGTAAAGATATTCTAAACTTAGTACAGAACAAGGAAAAACTTCTTACATTGGTTATACTTTTGTTTTTAACAATAGCAGTTTGGAAGAGATTCCAGGAATAAGATCTATACTCAGTGCAACAGTTAGTGGAATTAGTGGATTTTTTGTTTCTGTTTGTTTTTGTTTTGTTTTTTTTTTTGCTTTTTCTATTAGTTTTACATGCAGTCTTAAAAATTTTCATCTAAAGAATAAAAATCAAAATAGATCAGTAGTAAAATCTTCATTGGCTTGCTTCCAGCACTCTCCTGGAATTGCATCTTTCCAGAAGCCTGCAGCTGAACTGTGGATCAGAGAAAACAGCACCTACATAACAGGCCACAGCAACTCTAAACAAAGAGTTGTAGTCTGGGGAAGTCAGTGAAAGCCAATGGTTCCAGTTAAAGCTACAAGATGTGTAAGAGGTGTCACTGTGATTATCTGAACTGATACTTGTTCAGATCAGAGGTACCAGCGTGTTCTTTCAGAAAGCACCATGGGATTTTGGAGTGATCAGAAGTGATATAATTTCATGACTATAAAATAAACATGTAACTGGAGTATGAATCAGTGTTAATTAGAAATGCTGAGGCATTCAAACTATTCCTTTATCTATCCTGACTCTTCTTCCATGTCAGGTTAGATAAACCCATTGCTGCTTAGCTTTTAAGAACTACCAAGTTCATAGCCTTGTCTGACACTATTTATAGTTTATGGCTTTACAGCACATAAATACTACAATATGTTTTTTCCTTCACTCTCTACATCATCTCCACAGTTACAGAGTATAAATATTTTTTCCCTGAGAGAGAGAGTAACATCAAAATGTTGGTGCCTACATTTTATTTCACTATAGGCATATAGACTAAATTAGGTTTTCTTAACAACTTACTGAATAGGACTTCTGGCACTGTAGTCTGAGGCACTAAACGCTGACAAGATTTGCCTGTTTCCTGCTCCTTCACTGAATGTGATCAAGGTCCTTCAATGCCAAAGGCTGTATAGAAAGACATCGAAAAAGTAGGTTTGTAACAAATGGTCATGGATATAGAAATATATTGACACTGACAGTGCCTATCTTTTCCCCTGAGCATAGTCAAGATATGACTAAGATTTTGACTTCTGCATGATGTCAGTATTATAATCTCCAAATATGCATTGTCTGAGTCTTTTTACCAAGGTAGTAGGGGTATGAGACCATGATTTAAGTAACCTCACGAGTGAACATTGGAGCCAGTCTTCATATATACACATTTTGCAATTACAGGGTTTAGATGCCATAGGAATGACTCATAAATGAAACTTCTTTGCTCACTGCATACCTCTCATCTTTCTAAGACCCTTCTGATCATTTTATAACTGAAACCAGATGCTGCACCATCATTCATGTTCTTTAGTGACCCCAGTCAGTTGAAACCAATGGAATCATTCACTTAGGAGCTGCTCCAGCTCTCTTTCAAGACTACAAATAGAGATAGAGTGAATGCAGTAGGCACATAATCTGCAGAATATGGCAGAACTGGTAATAACCATGATATGTTGAAAGTCCTAATTGAAAATGTTACTGTTAGATGGAGGCAGGGAGGCAAAAAAATGGGGGCTAAGAGTTGAGGAGCTGGAAATCATGAAGAGTATTGAGGAGGTAATTGAGGGAAAGGAGAAGAGGTGGGATGGAGAAAGACAGAGTAACAGTGCTTAAAAAGAGCTTTCCATCAGTATTTCTCAATGTGTTTCAAAGCTAACCACATAGGAGACCAGCTTAATTTTTCCAGGCAAGGAAATGGAGAGATGGGAGAGGAACTGACTGCTGAAGGTTGCCACAGTAGCAGAACTAGCAACCAAACTGCAGTTTAGCAGACTCCAATGTAACATATGCCTCATTAGAAGATATGCAAGGAGGAAACCTTCAAAGAAAGAAAGAGATGGGGAAAGAGACTGAAGAAACACAAGAGGAAATATCATAAAAAGACATGCAAAAAGATGAAAAAACAAAAATATGAAAAATGGGAGCAAGAAAAAAGGAAGGATATGGAAGGCAGAAAAAATATAAAAAGGAAAAGATGAGTGAAATATTAATATAGGCAACTTTAAGATTAGAAAAATCATTTTTATGATATTTTTGTGTTATTTTCATGGCAGAAAAATGAAAGGCCTTAAAGTCTATTTTGAGCTATTTTGAACGAGTATTGGTTTGGAGATGACTGTTAGGCTTAAGTGTTCTGACTGAATATATACCAGGATCTGAATTATATTATATGCTGACTAAAAGGGCAACAACACTTGGTGGCAAATACTGGTTTAAGTAAAATAGTATGTGGGAAGGACACATTATTCAGGAAAAACAATACCATGCAGGAGTTCAGTCCCAATAAATGCCAGGTAAAGACATTACACGAACACCATGAGGATATGTAGTCCACAGAAGCTACATATTTTACATAATTCTATTATGTTAAAGATATTGATACAGCTTTTCATATCTTACATTGTAAAACCAACCTAATGAAACTGTGAAGTCTTGTTATAAATGTGCAATAAACACCGAGTTATACATTTTAATGCCTATATATTTTTAGACACTCAATAATTTCTTAATTATGTTTCTAATAATGTTTCTGTCTATTCTGATTTCTCATAAACCAACAGTTCTGTAACCCTTGAATCTCAGATTGCCAGATTGCTAGATATCTACTAGAATGATGTTATTTCTCCTAGCCCTGATGAATGACAAGATGAATGACTGCAAACTCATCATTAGTCTTGGATTCATTATTATCCAAGTCACTTCTCTGAACATTTTCTATAAGCACAGACCATTTCAGGGCTGGATTATCTTTTCAAAATGACCGTTTGAGACTGGTAAGGAAGCTGGGAATGCCAAAAGCCATGACCAGCTGAGAAGGACTACTGAGAATCATGTCATTTGGACAGCTAGCAAATGCTAAGCAAATGCAAATATTTCGTTACCCAGCAGGTTATTATAATAATCACACTACCTTATTTTTTAGGGAGCATGTACCTGTTTGCAAGCATATGAGTATATGTATAACAGTGTTGGAGGCAGTCACAGATGATGGGAAGCTCCTCTGTCAGGTGACATTAAGACACTCTTGCATCAAGCAGGATTAGTAGAAGCAGCTCCCCAATCTCCTTGTGTGTCTATGTGTTGATCTGCAGAGTTCAGAATCTGTTCTGATTGCTTTATCTTGAGAATAGTGGATGTTAATCTGTGCATATCACAAAAATATTCTCTGGGCTGTATGTACCGCAAAAACATAGAAAAAGGCTATCCCTACCTCAAAGAGCTTAAGCTGTAAATATAAAAGGCAGATGAAAGTTGGGATGGGAAATGGAAGGACAGTGGTTGGCTAAGATCAGAGTAGGTTAGTGACAATGTCAGAGCAGAATTCAGATCTCTGAATCCCAACCAAGTAGGGTCTCCACTAAGGCCTGGAGTTGTTCTGCCTAACAGCAAGCACCAAAAATAAGCTTTGTCAGATCAAATTTCCTCTGTAGCTGTTGGAGAGAAATGGGCCCATTCAGAGGGAGACTCAACCTGCCTGACATCTGCATGCTCTCGAGGCAGCCATCGTTCTCCATTGCGTAAAGAGGGGGCTAAGTACCAAGTCTGCACTTGGGCATGTCAGTGATGTACCTCCAGTATGTCACTAAAAACTGACCACCCCTTATACACACATACACAGTTGCATAGTTGGGATATAGGAATACACTTAAAATTAGCCAGGCAATAGTCTACCATATTCTTTACTCATTATTACTTATTATTTTTCATACCTAGTAGGAGATGAAGGCAGGTGAAAGTTTCCTTTCATTTGCCGGTGGGTAATACTCTCCAGAATACATGGTGAATTTGAGCCTGGTAGTTTCTTTCCTTCAGTCCTGCTGCTTAGAAACTCCATCAAATCACAAATACATTTCATGCATCCCTATGCATTGGCAACATAATGGCGTCTACTAAATTCTAATACAGTTGTGCACCCAGCATAAAAGAGAAAAACATTATCCATAATACCAGGAAATCCTGCCTCCCCTGTATTGATTTCGGTTCAGCAATACTTCAGAACACAAAGGCCTGCCCACCCACGGACACATCAGGTGCCACGGTTATCAATTCTGCGCTGAAACAGGAGGGTGCCCTCAAAAACCAGCAAGTGGTTTTGTTGCCTTTCTATTTTGTCCCTTAGAAAAATGAAGTCTCTCTCACCCTTGAAGATTTATTGAGATCTTGAAGGAAGAATAGGTGTTTCATGTAKGATTAGGTGGTAAAGATGGCATTTTCCAAAGAACATGGTTCATTCATTCATGTCAACAGCAAGCTAAGAGAAAATTACAGTGTTAAATTCTTCATGCTTTGGATATATACTGTGTGCTATAAAGTGTGTGCTAAAGTAAAGGGAATAAGTATTTTTTGCTTTTAATTTCGTTCACTGGATAGGGAAGCCAGACAGCAATGTCTTTCCCAAACACTAGGACATGTTTTGTGTACTCCACATATCTCTAATTTTTTAAAATAACTGAAATTCTTGTCAGTATCTCAGTTGTTTCCTTAGTTGTTTTATGGTACATAATGCAAATACTCATAGCACACAATTAATTACATCTCTGCTTAATGACTCCTTGTAATTCTTCTCTGTGAGTATTTTATGTACAGAGTTGTACTGGTACATATGGTAACACATAAAAAAGGACAATTATCAAATACATCCCTAGGGCCACACTGCAAATGTCTACTACTCCGTCTCTATGGTTTTAGGTTCCTGCTGTAGCATCTAAATACCAGAGAGCAGTGAGCAACTCCAACCCACTGTTACCTTGGGCTACCCAACCCTAAGTTCCTATGTGGTCAGTGGAATAGTTGCAAAACCTACTCTCCTTTGGCACTCCAACTGCCCTCTTAAACTGAAGAAATGTCCTAAACTGTCATGGGTGCTATAGAGATGCTCTCAGTATGGTTGCTTACTAGCAAGTGAATAGGAAATATTCATGGAATGCATTTTCATGGAAATATTTCTATTAGTCTTGGGTTAAAGAGCTCATTTTTTCCATCTGGTTTAGACAAGGTGCTGGGGGGGTTCAGAAATGGAGGACAAGGGGTATGGTATAAATTGTTTTTTATTGAGTTATAATATGCAGGACACAGGACAAAAATTCAAAATAAAATGACAGAGGCAGATCAAAAGGACAAAGGCTATGTCCACATTAGCAAGCAGCATGGTGCAAAAGGAGCAGATCTACAGAGCGAAACAGTTGCTACCAAGGCCCTGACAGCCGCACTGTGTATTATAGGGGGATGGTTATTTTGGACTAGCTCTAGTGTGGCCCTGTGGACAGAACGCCCATTGGCAGCAGAAGTGCATGAGGTGCATTCCTGCAGTGCACCTTTGCCTCTCACCCTAACCAAATCCAGTTTGCATTTTACAGGCCCATTCCACAATGCAAATCAAAGCAGAGTAAGTCACACCAAGCAAGATATCAAAGGCACACACCTGATATGAACCAAAATACACATGACCAAAAGAGTGTCTTTGATACCTTTTAGGCATGATCCAAACTCATATTAAAATCAATACAAAGACTTGATCACCTTCAGAAGCAGAGTCTCCATCGCCTTCTACACAGTATGGAGTGAAGGGGTGTGATTACTGGGCAAGAAAAGAGGAAGGGAACAAGAAAGGGAGAATAAGAGTGACTGCATGTGTTTGTTGTTTTTTTTTCAACCACTAGTGATGCCTTTTCAGCAACTAAGGACCTTTAAACTGCGTGATTTCAGGGCATGTGGCTGATTGAATGCAGATGTTGAAGACAGGGAATAATCAGTGGAATCAAAACTAACATCCCAGTCTTGGCTTCCCTCCACATGAGGAGGTACTGAATAGCTGCAGATCACAGTATTATTGGCACCTTAACTATGACTCAGCCACTCTTTCAACCGAAGGGTTCTGGAATATGTATTAAAAAGTAATACACTACACAGACAGCCAAAGAGCTGCAGAATTTGGGCCAGGATTCCTTGAAGACCCCCGATCTGTATGTATGCAGGGTCATGTTCCCACCCTCCCCACATTTTTATGGTTTTATTAAAAGACTAAACGTAGCTAGTATGTCAATTTTCCCATGTGTGGAAATATCCAAAATGGTTTGTGTTTCTTTTTGGCTCTTCTGTTGACTTGGTGTTGTCAAATTTCTTTTTTTCCTCCCATTTTATAAGATCCAAGCATCACACTTTGTGTGAATAAACATATTTGGAAATTTAATTGGAAAGAGCTGCATTTGGATTGTTCCTTTATTGAGATGAGTTTCCCAAACTCTGTGGAGTATGCAAAAATTAGCTCATACTGAAATGTGAGGCCAAAGAAACTAAATCCTAGAGGAGATGGACTAAAGACTGACTAAATTTCTAAGATGTCATAAACAGCAGAAAACTGAGCATGGAGAACAACAGAGAAGATTTTAAGGTGCACCTGCTTTGCGATCAGAATACAATGGCTGCCTTAGGCTAATGTAGCACTACAAGATTTCCAGCTGAGATTTGAAAAACTGGAAATTCCAAACATGGAAAATGTTCAACTAAATCACTGGGTGAGGGGAGGAAGAGGAGCAGTCCAAACAATTTGTGTAGTCCCTACTCAACATTCTCCCCTCGTTCTTACTGACTCTTTGAAAAAATACTCAGCTAGCTAAGCACTGATTGCCAAAGGTATCTTGAGTGAGGCAAATGTCTGACCGGTTACAGCTTGATAAAACAGAAGTACATACTGAGTAGCCAATTTCTACATTATATTATGAGTTTAAATCATGCTGTGTTTACACAAAGCTCCCATTTAACTCCGTAGTTTAATAGTGAAAGATACAGTTATTAAGGAGTTGTTGTGGTTATTATTATTTGAATTATTGCTATTAAAGTGGAAACTCTCCTCTCTTATCTCCCTGTTTTGTTTGGCATCTATAAAACCCTGTACGCATGGATTGGTCCATGACCATAAAATATGTAACAATCTCAGTGCTTCATGTTCCCTTCTGCCAATGATAATTCTTCTTAAACTCAGTATATTAAATGTTTCCTCAGCTTGTACTTGTCCCTTGAGGAAAGCTCATGTTCTGCTTTCCCCACTGTTTATAAATCTCGCGACAGATGTCAGCAACTTATCTCCTTACCATTGGAACACATGCCTCATCTATTTGCTAGATCAGGGATTAGCTAGGGGAATGAGYAGTGGACATGAAGCTATGATGTGTGTCTCACTGTCTCAGAATACTCAAAAACAAGGCTGAAACAACGGAGAGGAAACAGGCACTCCGACACCATTAGGCTCCACAGTGAACAAGCCACCGAGGGGAGTGGGACACACTAGCCAGGGACCCTCTATCCAGCTTTGGAAAGAAGCTGATGCCAGGAGAAGGCTTCAAGCTGGTTTTATCAGCCTGTAGCGAGGCTCGCTTTGCGGGATGTGCGCAGCGCGAAGGCGGTAACACGAGGAAAAACGACAACTTTTTGCCCGCGGCCGTTAGCCAACCCCGCCATCGTCGCCCCACCCCTAACGGCCACCAACAACCCCGCCCCCGCCCCTTCCTCAGGCCCCGCCCCCTGTCCTCTGCCCCGCCCCTCCTGCCTCGCGTGGGCAGGACCCCCAGGCGCCACCCGACCCGGCGGCGGTGCCGTCGCCCCGCGCGCCGGCTGCCGGAAGCAGCTGCCTTCCGCCTGCCCCGCCTCTTTCCGGAAGCGGGTTCCGCCCGTGCGCCCCGGCGGCCTTGCCCCTGACCCGCTGCCCGCGCGCGTGACCGAGCGAGCATCACCGCTTCTAACCGCCTTCCCCGCGCGCGCGTTCCAGCCGCCCTTCGCTCGCGCGCGCTCCCTCGGCGGGGCGGGGCGGGAGGGAGGGGGCGGGGGCAGAGCCGGGCGGACGTTCCCTGCCTCTGCGGCTGCCACCGGCTTCGCCCGCTCCCGCTCCCCCCCCCCCCCCTCGTTACCTCCCTCCGGCGCGGGCCGCGCGCGCCGCCGGCTCTGTGCGCGGGGGTGGCGCCAGGGCTCGCCCCGCCCCGCCCTCCCCACTCGCTCCTCCGGCGGGCAGCGGAGCTTGCCCCGCTGCCGCCGCTGCCGCCGCAGGTGAGTCCGGGGCGGCGCGGGGAGCGGGGGGGGCCGCCCGCCGCCTGGCTGGGGAGGGCGCTGGGGCCGGGAGCGCCCCGCACGCCCCCGCTTCCCGCAGGGGCGCGGAGGGAGCGGTTTAGGGTGGGGGAGGGGGCGGTCTGCGCCGGGCCCCCGCGGCGTGTGGGGAGAGGCGGGCGCGGCCTGGCGCCTCCCGCTCCCTGAAGGTTACGGCCGCCCAGGGCGCCGGGGCCGGGGCCGCCTCCTGTTGCCGCGGGAGCGGCGCGGCCCCGCCGTGCGCCCGGGCGTGGCGGGCGGCGGCGAGCAGCGGCGCTACCTGAGGAGCAGAGCGGCGGAGCCCCCTCGGCCCCGACAAAGGGCCGCGCCGGGGCGGGGGGGGGCGGGGAAGAGCCGCGCTGCTGCTGCTGCCCCCGGGCCGCGGCGCCCTGCGGGGCCGCTCCCGCCTTGGGAGCGTGTCGGCAGCCGGGCTGTGTGTGTGTTTGTGCGTGTGTATGTGCCTGAGGCTGAGCAAGAGCAGCCTTTCTGCAGCGTCCACTTGCTGCTGGCTTCCGTGCGCTGTAGCGGCGCCCGCTGAAGATGTGGCGTGACTAGCTACTGCTCGCGTTTGCCTGCCGCAAGGGGAGAGCTGCGAAGCGTGGCCCTGAAGTGCCCTAAGCAGGGGCACCTCTGAAGGCGTTTCGTTAGCCGAATCGTTGCGTGTTTACTTTCGGCTTTTTTAATGGAAGCTGATAGCTTCAGCCCCCCCCCCCCCCTTGAGTCCCTTCAAAAATAAAGAGTTAAATGGGCCGTGCACATCCCAAAAGTTGCTTGGGGAGAGAGATTTTTCTGTATGATCTTATGTGTCTGCTTGAGTCCCTGGTGACCGCTTATTATTTTTGTTGAAATTAGTGCAAGTGCCTTGTTCATTTAAAAATAAAACAAAAAGGAGAAAAATTAAGTGTAGTGTCACTGAACTGTCCTGGTAGAAAGACTGTCGAAATGTTTATTTTCAGACTGAAAATGACTAACATTTTGTTTCAAGTTTTACAGTTACTCTCATTGAAAAGAGACTTTGCCTTCTGCAATACAAACCATTACACTTTCCCAAGCAGGAGGGATATGCACCTCTGCTGGCATCTTAATACTTAGATCATGGAGAGGTCTGCAAAGAAATCTAGCAGTGATTCTATGTTTTGTTCAATGAAAGTTAAGCTGAAAAGAGAGGGGAAAGGAGCTGCATAGACTGGGAGAAGATGCTTGCATTCTCTCAGTTATCAGTATAATTAATAGTGATCATAACTGGATTCTTAATTAAAAATCCTGTTTCTTCTTTTCAGCCTACTTGTTCATCTGATAGCAGGTGCCTCAACATTTAAATCCTGGAGAATTGTGAGCATTCTTAAAAGAATGAAGACAAATTACGTGATATGTAAATCCTTAATGCATATTAAACCCTTTAGTCTATGCTTGTGAGACAGTTTGTCAAACATATTTTCTGCAGTAACCTCCAAATTGTAGAAGTTACTTACCCTCACCTGTTTTCTTCTCTGGATGAATGAAAGTGAAGTACTGTTGCTCAAAGCAATCCATCCCTGTGCATGAGATGTCAGCTGTGGGGTTATATAAGCTGTAATACTAAAATAGTGAACATATTCCTTTACTATTACAAATTCCCTGATCTCAGTCTTCCCTTTGTCATCTTCTTCTGAATTTGAGGAAGGGGAAAGATTATCATTTTCGGGTGAATAAGTCAGTATTTTAAGAATTGCATGTACTTCGGCAATGTTCAAATACTGTCTTTTTAGTTCAAAAACTTTAAGGAGAGGAGTTTTAACCATCAAAGAGAAAGCTCAATGTCTGCTAGCTGTACGTGTATTGTAATCTGTCATCTGTGGACATAAACTCTTTATATAATTAATCCATAGAAGTAGTAGCCTGCATTTAAGGGGAAAAAAAAAGTCTCTGCTTTGTATTCAGTTTTGCTTCCACAAGAACAGTTTTGTTTTTAACCTCAGTTAAGTCATACTGATGTATGGCAGTGTCCTATATCAAAGAATAATATAGGTACAGCATCTCATTACATAAAAAGTTGTTTAGGCAACTGCATTTCAGCTAATTGCCAACAGCATTATTTCTGCTGCAGCTTCACTGTTGAGGAAGAAATAATTATATGAGAAAAATCTTGTAATTTTGATTAATTAGTTTGTTTCGCCAACCTAGCAAGCACAATAGGATAGAGGAATAAGTCACTGATAACACGTCTGGAGCATTCTAGATGGGGAACTCCCCACCCCTCTTGAGAGCTTTTACAGCCAACTTCCAGTAGACTTCCAATGGCTCCAAGCTATTGAAATTACTTTGCATCTCAAGGTAGTTTGGTACGCTAGTGACAGCATTCTGGTGAATGTATTAATTCTTGTGAATGTCTTATAGCCTGCCCGCATCACACGCACAGTTATGGGGTGACTGTTGTAGGTCCCTTTCCTACCTTACCAAGAATTCCTGTGAAGAGCCAAGAAAATAGAACAGCTGGTATATCTACCACAAATCCACTGAAGGGTCTGCAGAATGTCATATGCTTTCTGGAATTACTGAGTAGGAAGTTGGAAGGAAATATAGTACAAGCTAACTAATGTTGTCTTAGAACATCCAGATGAGAGAGAATTGATTGTCTTTGCGTAGGGGGTGGCTTAATCTTTATTACTAATGTTTTGTTTAGAGTTAGTTTTGTGTCTATCAAAATTGCTAACATCTTCAGGGCAATAGATTGGTAACACTGAAGTATCCAAGCTGGTGGCATGCGGGGAGACGTTAGACAGCATACAGAAGGTATAACGAAAAAGACTGATACTGAAGAGAACTCAAAATAAGCAATGTCTTAATCTGTTTATAATGGTTATGTGGAAAGAAGCCAAGAATACAAAGAGGGTAGCACAAACAAGTGATATAAAGAAGGCTGGTTGCATAGTAACTCTGCAATCATCACTTCAGAGGAATTGATGATGCTTATTTTGTGATATTGGCTCCTTAGTTCAAGCAATTACCACGTGCATTGAGTTCCTACTCATGCAGTTCATTTAATGTATTTTTTTCTCTCAAACAGTAAGCTTACTAGGTGATTTGATGCAGCACTGTGGGGGTGTCTGGTGCAGTGGCCCACAAGGTTGCATTTAAAAATGACATGTAAATACAATATATGACCAAGCAAGTATTTCTGTGAATTACAGAAAATGTGATTTTTGCAGAAGAACTGGTACCTGTGCATACTAGGGATCAGCTTGGTACCCATTTCATTTTGTTCTCTGAAATTCTAACTTATCCCCTTCTGTGTCACTGTTAGACTTGATCTTTAACTCTGGTCCTTGTCTCCAGCAGTCTGAGGATACTTACGTATAGCACCCACATACAGATGGGCAGAAATGTTTCAGTCGACATTAAACAAAGTACAGTAAACATGGAAATCTTCCAAACATGAAACTTTTATTAAGAACACTGAAAGGCAACTATGTGTTGTAGAGTCCTTTATTTTGCTAGTAGTCCCACTGAAGCCCATCAGATAGTGTAGGGTAAGGCTAATCTTTCATTTCAAGGCTGTTACAGTATAGTTCTGTTGGAAAGCTGTACTGTTTCCTGAAAGGGCTTTTAGTATGGAAGTAGTTCATTTCAGCAAAACTTTCCCCAGTGGAATTTATTTCAGACCTCCGAATGAAATAAATTATACGGACAGGATAACAGCGTTAATGTGACAGACTTCTGCAGGCATGCTGTGTCAGTCACAAATCACACCCTTGACAGGTGAGGTCATAACATGGAAGCTGTTTAAGTAGACTGACCCGAAAGTCCTACTCAAAGCAAGGCTGGTAGAAGCTCATCCTTACCCACGGAGAACAAAGAGCAAAATCGGATACTGCATGAAAGCAATTATTGTATGGAAGACTATTTTGGTATGACACTACTAAAATACAAAGTTTTTACACACTTAACCATGTAAACTAATTCCACCTTGGTAGTACAATGTGCAAATGAAATTTCAATCAAATCTTCAGAATTTTTATTTAAAGAAATAAAATTTTGAATTGCGTACTTTAACGCCTGGTTTCTGTAAGGTCAAAATTTTTATTTAACAAGATCCCAGTTAAGAGTTTATTATAATTCTTCAGTGAGTGGCCAAGCAGGGTCATGATTGATAGCACAGTAGACGTTAATACAGCGTAAGTCCTCTGACTGTTGTTCATGGTTATACATTTACACACTCAAAATTATCAATGATCTTTAAGACTATAGTTCGATATTTGTTTTATGGTGGCACTGTTCACATTGTGAATTCAGTGATACAGGACTGGTCTGTACAACTACCTGATTTGTTAAATCATCTTTCCGTGATGCTTCAAGTTTTGGGGGGTTTTGCCTGTTGTTGAACTGCTCAGGCACGATGCCTTTGAGATTCCAGCTCATTAATATGAACTAGAAGTAAGGTATGTAATAAAACAGCAAAACTTAACCCTGAAAGAGAACATTAGAGTCCAGACTCCTCCTTTATACAGTCCGGAATTGTCATTCAAAATTTAAAGAGCAGATCCATTCGGCTAAATGTCATAACCTGCTGTCTGGTAAGCAGGTTCACCCCCTAAAAGGTTATTAACAGCTAGTGCTATAAGGAAGAAAAGATGGCTACTTGTGACTTTCATCGTGGAATTACTCAGTGCAACAGCGCACAGCATAAGAATAGGAAAATACACACTGTAACTTGCTGAGTTGCATAAAATGCTATTACTTGATTGTTTTCCTCTCTTAAATAGAGACTGCAATAAGAACAGTAATAGCWGGGTTTAAGGAAACTGCTAGTATAAATTATTGCTTTGACTTGCCTTAGTACTAATTTTGTTTCAACTATAGTGCAACATAGGGACATGGACACATGGGGAACCATTTTCTGAGTAATTCATTTTTTTACAAGAATACAGATGTACTCATTTCAGAACTATTAAAAAGGGCGAGATACCAAATGACTTTTCTAAGTGCAGCCTTCCTTCTGGAAAGAATTTGTGTGTCTGCTGTGATTACATAGCAAGAGTTGAGCAGAAGCTGTTGCTGCCTTTTGCCCTTAGAGGAGTTGATTAAGTTCTAAATCTTCATCTAGGTAATGTTTCAGTGCTTTTGCTTAAATGTTGTTTTGATAATAACTTGGATCCTAAGACATGATCTCTGCTTTTTACCCTTCTGCTACTGCTGTGARGGAAAAATTAACTTTTAACCAGTATATGTTGTACCTTGAATGTCTCTATGCGTTGTTAAGGAATTCCATTGCAGCTATTGCTAGCTGGTATTTCTTGTGTTCAGACAAAGGGGGTTATAATCTGTAGATGTTCTTCAGGAGGCCAGAAGCTGATCCACAAAGTATCTTACGAAAGCCTCTATGTGTATTTCCATGCAACTGACTCCCTCACAGCCAGTAAGTCTGAGCAGGCATGTAGTTACATTAGTTTTACTGATGAATTTACAATTAAAAACATGGTTTTGTAGAGCAGCTGCTCACCAAAATGCTTGTGTTTCTCGACTTCTCTGCTCCCAGCTGCCATAGAGTAGGCTATGAAATGTTTTGTGGAATTATTCAAAAATCTTAGCAGGTCCTTTTTTTGGGGGGGGGGGCAGGAGATTGTTTTTCTTTGGTTTTGTTTTTTGAGAAATCTCTTTACTCTGCTGTTTCTTTAAAGATTTTCTTTTGGAACCTATTGGCAAAAGTAATCTCTTTGGAAAACTGTTGATTTGGCACATGTTGAACTTTTCTAGCAGAAGAGCATCTATTTTCCTTAAGATTAAATAAAGGTTAGCCTATATCTGTGGTATTCTGTCTCTTGCAAAGCTTGAGCTTAATGGCTCTTGCTTTCCAAAGGGGTAGAGGAATTAAATAATCCAACAAATCTAACAAAGAACTGAGATCATGTGAATAACACACACAATGTAATTGAGTTTCTTCAGACTGAGGTATTTCAAAGAGCATTGCAAAAACAACTTAGTATTAATGATCTTACCTATAGTTTGGAAAAATTGAAGAAAACTACCCATTGCTTGAGGAGCAAAGTTTTGTATTGTAATATTTCTAATGGGTTTTACCACAACCTTAGATAAGACTTTTTTTTTTTTTTTGATTTGAGGAAAAAAACTAATTCTTGGAGGAGAAACTGAAGTAGAAAGAAATTTGCAGCCAAATATAGGATTTTTTGTGTTAAATATAAAGAGTGAAATACAATACAACACAACATTGAAATGGTCATAACTAAACCAGTCAGGCTGGCATAGTTATTTTTGGATTTGTCAGCAGTTTGACAGAGATTTTCATGATTTCTGTTTCTCAACAGACTGAGGTCTTTCCTGCTGACCATTATCAGTGAACAATATTGTGTTCAATATTGTTGTGTTGTGGGTGTTTACTACAGGCCACCTGATCAGGAAGAGGAAGT
>NW_020450833.1:11219-56774 GCF_003343035.1 Apteryx rowi | reverse complement strand
CACCTGGAGTACTGTGTCCAGTTCTGGGCTCCCCAGTACAAGAGGGATGTGGCACTACTGGAGCAAGTCCAGCGAAGGGCTACAAAGATGATTAGGGGACTGGAGCATCTCTCTTATGAGGGAAGGCTGAGAGAGCTGGGCCTGTTTAGCCTAGAGAAGAGGAGGCTGAGAGGGGATCTTATTAACGTGTACAAGTATCTTAAGGGAGGGTGTCAAGAGGATGGGACCAGACTCTTTTCAGTGGTGCCCAGCGACAGGACGCGAGGCAACGGGCACAAACTGAAACACAGGCAGTTCCATCTGAACATGAGGAAAAACTTTTTCACTGTGAGGGTGGCAGAGCACTGGMACAGGTTGCCCAAAGAGGTTGTGGAGTCTCCTTCTCTGGAGATATTCAAAACCTGCCTGGACGCGATCCTGTGCAACGTGCTCCAGGTGACCCTGCTTGAGCAGGGGGGGTTGGACTAGATGATCTCCAGAGGTCCCTTCCAACCTCAACCATTCTGTGATTCTGTAATATAAATGTGTTTTAACAAAACTAACTTTTCCAGATTTTATGCAGGCACTCAGCCTATATATTTATTTTTATATATATATATATATTTATTAAGGAAAGAAAGAAAAAAATTAAAGAAAAAAATCCCTCTGGAGGGGAGGGGAAGCTGTAGAATTACATTCTGGCTCTGTGCAGAACTGGCGATATTAGAAATACTGCTGCTGAATTGAAAACATGGAAGTGATAGGCTGGAGATAAAGTATTTTTGTAAGTCCAGCAGTAGTGAAGGTTTTGTAGACTGGAGGAAATCCCATATTACACCATACAACATCAAAAAGGGGTGAGGTCACACATACTTCTTACTGGAATTAAAAAGTTCTTGTGTTCAGAAAGGAATACAGCTCACACTTACTAGTGTTTAGTGTTGCAACCTGTGTAGGATTAAATAAGTTTAAAATGTTGATAAAGATACCAGTTTTCACCAAAGACAGACTTCTATAACAGTTCTTCCCTGAAAGGGCTGACCTTTAAAAGAAACTGGATGTGGTCTGTGACCACTGTTGAAATACCTTTGTGGCTCTTATGTTGCATTATATGTGTATGCATAAAAGCATCTAAATTGGTAAGGCTTCAGGCCCATCTAGTGATGTGCAGTAGTRTACCGTCCTTACTGGTGCCTTATCTACAATTCCTTTCATTTGGAGTGTGATTAACAAACTAATTCTTCTGTTACTTATCTGGAGTTTTTGGTAGCTGTTTCTGTTGATTGCCCAGATGGTCTAAGATGAAAATTCTGCTTGCTTCTGGGTTCAGAAATTGATGCATGATTGCGTACATTGCTGTAATTGTGAAGAACGTTTTTAGATAGCTTGTTCTGTGAAACACTTAGAACTTGCACAGTTTTATTATTGAAGTCATTTAACGATTCTTCAATTTTCTGAATTATCAATAAGAATTCGAATAAGAACAAAAAGCAAACTTTTTAAATTATTTCTGTGTGTTCTGAGAATATTCAACTTGGAAATGTCTTCTGTGGCCCTGGAAGAAAAATCTAATCCTTATTCTTTTAAGTGGGGCAAGATCAAAAACACTTTGCCCTGACACTGAATATGGAAGTTGATAAATTGACTGGAATATTATAAATTTGGTACAAAGATCCTGGATCAAATGGTGTCAACTTCTAGCCACTGTATGTTTCATGCCCATAGTATGTAAGTAGCCATTAAACTCTATTGTTTACCATACATTGAACTAAAAGGCAATTAATTGTCTGACTGAGTCTTTCATGTCTACTAGATTGACTGTTCTGAATTTTCAGTTGATAGATTCAGTAATCTTAAAATGAACAACCTCTAAAAATCGGGAGAGATCAGACTGAGCACTGTTCCAATTTCACAAATGTTGTATTACCATCATTAACATCAGCTCTATAACCATTTGTGTCCTTGAATCACCTACTCAGAAGGTTAATTGCAAGTCCTGGTGTATTTGCAAACCAGGCTCATTCAGTGAGTCACCCATAATGAAATCTTCTTCCCATGAATAAAACAGAAAATAGGATTTTAGGAAGAGTGATTTGTACTGTGCAATGTGTAAACTGGAAGAGGGAATTCACCAGAACAAAATATGGCTGCAAAAGTAACACTTTTACAACGATACTACAAAAGAGCACTTACAATTTGTAATTGGATGGTAAAACAGATGGCTAAGGCATAAAATGGTTGAAATAACTTACTTCGCCAAGTCAGATCTTACTAATGAAGTTTATTTGCTGTAGCTTGATGATTCCCCAGGAGAAAAAAAGGAATTTTTTTGAAATGCAAAATCCAACATGCTCCTCTTTTATTAGGTTCCATTCAGCTGGTGTATTGATGCATTCTGCCTGTTGTGGGGRGAGAGAGCGTTTGCCTGTGTTTGTGAGGAGGAGACAGAGAATTTGGTGGTACCTGCTTCTCAGCGTCTGGTGCCTATGTCTGGGCCTGTGCGCTAGCACCATTTGTGCTGCAGCCTTTGATATAAATGTGTTTGCACCTGCTGGAGCRCTTGTTCCCTGCATCCTTCACTGCCAGAAGCCAATTGATAAAACGTGAAGGACAGTGTATTTGGTATTGCCACTCTGCTGCTGTTGAAACTTCATCCAAGAAGTCTCTGACCCCACAGAAGGCAGCAGTGCCTGGCTGAAAAATCCTTTATTTGAAAGCTTAAACTTTTTCTATGTCAAGAATTTCATAGGAGAGTTATTCAAACAAGGCTTCTGTGTACATTCTGTCTGTACTAATGCTTTGAAAGAATTCCAGGGTGTCCATGTGATTTTTCACTGTAATACTATATGACTGGCTAATGAGGCAAAATAAGGTGTTTTGAGCAGGATAAGTTTTTTAAGCTATCAACATCAGAATTAGTCTCACAGTGAAGTGAGATGTATACAGCAAAACCAGACTGCTTCTAACCACTAGAATATACCGATGGCTTCCCTACTGTAGACTACTTAACACTGCTTGGTGCAGCCTGTGAAGGCCCTAGTGGGAGCTTGTTTAGGTTTTGCAGATACTATTTGTTTCTGGTTCTCTCTGTAGTAGGTTACTGTCCTGTCTGTAGAGCAGCAAAACTATTCAGCTGGAGTTGCACAGTTAGAGAGTGTGGATCTTAATTCTCCTTTCTGGCCTTAAAATGAATATATGAATGCTTGTTTTTTTTCATAGAAAATGCACATCTGACATACCGAACTTTTAACTTAAGAGTACAGGGTTGTTGACAATAAATGAGGTATTTATGTTCAAGGAAAACCTGATTATGGACTTGTTTCTGGCAAACTTAGATTTTTCCAATATGTCTTTTGGAAGCCGCCTTCAGACTTTAAAGACTACTCTGTTAAGCCATGCTGACACACTTGCATTTAAATCTTCCTTAAGTTTGTTTAGTGAATGTTGAAGTAACTCTAGGTGTACTGGGGCAAAAAGGACACGCTGATGTGGCTGAGGTTTCTTTTGAAATACGGTTGGCAAAAAAAGCTGTTTTCAAGACACTGACTATGCTCTGAGCAAATTTTTGAGAGCAGAGCTCTTGAACTGCTTTTAAAGGTGAAATGTTAAGGCTCATGCTGCAAGTCCTGGAACAGTGCCTTCCAGGGAACTCCATTTTTGTTGCCTTCCAGAATAGCTGGAAGCAGCAGCTCTAGGCAAGTGTGAGTGATGCGTGACTTGTCACGGTTAGAAATCTTAGCTTCCTAATGTGCTTTCATGCACTTGAAATGCAAGGTGAAAATGGCTGTGGCTAGTATGTCTTAGGTGACACAACTTTAACTGTGTCCTTAAGCGCTTCCCTCAGTTCTTACTCTAGTGGAATAGCACTAACCTATGGCTCTGAGTTGTTGATTTTGTTTAACTAAAATTCATCCTCATAGGCTATGCATTGTGACTTGCATTTTATGTTTTAAAAAAAAAAAGTCTTTGTCCTGTATCAAATGCTAAATATAATTCACTGTTAGTAGCGGCTTTACATAACATCTCCCGTGAATGTAACAACTTTTCTCAAGGGATTTGATAAAGGATATTTAGTATGGGAGCCTCTTTACAGAGGTCTCCCTCTTCTCTTTTAGCCTGTTCTTCTTCCTTAGTTCTGCTTATATTAGAAAATCCCCGGTAGTACCACAGTACCTGTTTGGCTTTCTCGTCTCTGAATCTTTCCTAGATGAACCTGTAAGTCTCTAGAGTGGTAACTTTGACAGACTAGGGGGATGGTTGGTCTTTCTTCTACCATGGCTGCTGTTACTCTTAATTCTCTTCTCATAATGTTATATCAGTACAAAATGAATACATTCTTTTAACAGTCTAGATGTGTATGTCTGTATTCTCGGAGAAGGCATGACATATACACTTGGCATTAAAGTGCCATTTTAACATTATCGGTGTCAAAAAGCTAAGTTTCCTGGTGGTTAACATACAAGTGACATAGGGTGCCGGTCATGTAATGAGCTTGAGGAAGCAGAAACAGTATTCTAGACTCTTCTGTAAATGTGTATATTACAAAAACTACTTCATGGCATAACTTCAGTCATTTGAACTATGAAAATAAACTTGGTCTTGGTGTTAACTTAGGTACTGTGCTTTAGTCTGCTTCCTTTCCTGCTTATATCTCTGGATCAGTGCAGATAAACCATTGCAGGTATCTAGATGTCTTCCAGATATTCCATAATAGCCATCACATAACTTATCAAAAGTGGGGAGTGTTCAGCAGTGCTAAATTATAGTTGAACAAAAGGAAAATAGTCTCATGTTTGCATTGTGTTTCCACAGCATTTATATGCTGGAGCTGCTGCAGTCCTGCTTTCCCCATGCTCAGCCATGTGTTTTTCTGGTCATCTTTTATGCCAGCAAGCTTGTTTAGGTAGCTGATCTGTCCAGAAACCAATACAGGTTGATTTTTGGCCAGAGCAGTTTCTGAACTGGTTTTCCACCTAGTTGTTGCAAATGCCTGTGCTGCCAGAAAGAAAGGTATGGGAGTATCAGTCAGACAGTGAAAGGCTCGGTTTATATCAGCCTTGTGAACACACAGGCTTGAGTGTCATGCATTTTGTCAGCTCTTTCTGTGGACAATGATGTAGCTTGTTCATTTTCTTTCCAGTACACTGCAAGATTTAAAATCTTAAGACCTTGATTTTGTTCAAGAATGTATCTGCTGTTCAGTTTGTCAAGTTTTTTGTGCCATTCCGTATGGGTTTAGAGGAATTTCTTTGAAGTGTCTTCCCAGAAGTCCTCTTGCTCCTGCAGTATGCAAAAGAGGCTTTTTAGTAACAAAATGCTGAAATGGTAACTTAAAACATATGGAATACATACCTATTTTCACTCAAGAAGCTGCTGTTTAATTCCTGGCTAAACCAAGAAACTGACAGTAAGGCTGTGTTGAACCTTGGGAAAACTGCAGGAAGTCTGCAAACTTGTCTACTGTTTGTTAAGGGTTTAGTGACTTGCTGGAGGGATCYTAATTCTTGTGATGGGGTTTTAAGAGTGATAGAGCTGCTGGAATGTGGTGACCACTGTTCCTAATAGCAGCATGATACAACTTGTAGGAAGGATGTGACCTTAGTTACTTGAAGAGTTCGCTGGTTAACTCTTCCTGTTTCAGTGCCTAGGTACTTTGAACTGCAACCTTACCTATCTCAAGAAGCTGGGAAATACCGCACTCTGCTGCATGAGGAGATTTGCTGCTGCTGAGAGATTGAACTCTGCCCTTTGCTTTGTTTTAGTAAGTGGGTGGTCACCCTAGTAAATTTATTTTGCCATATGGGAGATACACATGCCATTTAGGACACTTTGGAAAGAGTTCCTGTTAGACCTTAACTATGGTTTGATAACTGTTTGTTAGAGTCATGGGAAGCTATGAATCCGGGTTCCAGTTAAACAGGTTTACATCGAAGGTTTATTTTCAGGAGAAAGGAAAGGCCGTATTGTGAAAGTGTTTCTAACTTCTTCTGAGTTTGAGGTTCAGAAGGCCTGTTTCGTTGTCTAAAGAGATTGGTAAGTTCTAAGATAATTTGCCTAAAAATTTCGGTTTGATTTCCTCTTTCTTTAGGCTACTACTTAGAATTTGTAGTGATTATTTAATTTAATTTTTGAAATATTTGTTTTACCTTAATACAATACTGATATTATGACATTAATGCTTTTTTTATTCCAATAAAAACACAAGTCAAATTTGAGACATGGAATGTCACTTATTAAAATAATGCTGATCTAACCTAAAAAGCTTCCTTACTCTCCAGTTCTTGAAACAGCTAGCATCATGTATCCCATCCTATGTCCTCATGTATCCTGTCTATTTCAGGGTCGTGGGTGTTTCTGCTGATGTGGTTTGAATATTGTAATTGGAACCAGCTATTGGGAGGGATGACTAGCTAGGCTCTGCTTGCCTGGAGTTGCCTCCCTCCATTTCCAGGAACATTTTTGTTGTAGGAAGATGAGTCATTGCTGAGGTATCTTCCCGATATTCTCTGGGGATGTAAAATGTATTGACCCACTTTTTTTCTTTTTTTCTTTTTTACTCTTATTCCTGCACTTTTCCTGAGAGTGCTGAACTTGAAGTTCATCGGCCAAGAGACACAACAGAATTGTGAATTGCTTTGCAGGAGCTAAGAAACTTTGGAGACTGTTGAAACTCACTTTAGAAAATAGAGTTACTGTCAAGTAATTACTATAATTTTTCACATCAGAATAAGATTAAAAAATTGTAGCTAATGTTTCTGGAGTTGGGAGATTATGCTAAATATAAGGTGCAGAATAGTGCAGTTGCTAGTTTCCATAATAAAAATGATTGTTTAAGCTTCCTTTTTTTTTTTTTTTTTTTTTGAAGCTATTACTAAATTTTCTTTAATTATCATACGGTGATTGATACAACATTTTGCCTTTTTGGAAATATTTTGGTCAAACCGTACTATGTGCCATTCCTAATTTTGTGCAGTTAGCTCATATATTTCAATTAAATCACTTGTATTCCTCCAGATTTATCAAATTTATTCTCACTGATTTAAAGAACAGAGTAAAAGCAGGTGCTGTGAAGCGTGATCTACCAGTTCTAATTGATGCTCTTTATATGAAACAGTCCTCAGGGAAGAAAGTTGTTCTTCATAGAAGTGAGTGGGTAATGAGGTTAATATGACAGTCGTACAAATCTTTATGTAATCTTCTGTTAAAGGGAAGGAAACAAAACAACCGGATTCAATTTTGATATCATAGTTTTATGACGGCTGTAAAAATGCCAATGTAAGAAACTGTTTYGTAATTGAAGAAAGGCGCTGCTATCTCTACTTATTAACTAGAAGCTATTATACTAACTGTACCATCTGTCTTTAAACATAAAGCCATGTTTAACTAGTCCCCTTCGATCAAACCTCTGCAACAAGTCAAAGTTGTCCCGTTAAGGACACCTGCGTTTTCACAAAGCCTGCATTCAGCTTTATGTACAGCGCTGCAGAAGATGCCAGCTGAATTTGTGCCTGTAATGATGTGGTTTCACAATGTAACGCTTCTCCTTCCCTGGGCTGCTCTCATTGACGTTTCCTTCACGAGACTCCAGAGGATCAAAATGGACAGAGTAGCTTCTTGGCCTCTTTTGGCCAGATTCCTTAAGAAAATGAGTCTGTCTGGTCACCTGCTCTGTTCTCCCTTAATTTTTGCTGTTGGCTGGTTTCAGGTAAATTTTGAGGTACAGAGGGTTAGGTGTCTTGGATTTGATTGTTCCCATAAGTTTCCTGAAAATCATCCCCTCTCTAAAGAGGGACAAATCTGTATTAGTGCTGCCTCCGAAGGAAAGGAAGCAATGTGAGCTCAACATTTCTCAGCCCTGTTTGGGTTAATATACAGATACTTTGTGCTGGTCATGTTGTTGCTCCCTTTTAATGCAAGTGTAAATGTGTATTAGCGTATTGCAAAGGGAGGTGAAGGACAATTGGCACAAATCTGTAAAAAAGCAGGCTTCGATTAATTGTTTTAGAAGAGGTTATTGTGTAAGAACAAGTCATTTCCAAATAATGTCTGAGAAATGGGACATGTTAAGAGGCTTTATTAAGAGAATTCTTCTGAATTTGACTAGATGAGCAAGATGAGTGAGGGGCAAAAAAAGCATATAAGGTTTTCTCACCCATAAACATATTTTTTTAGGTCTCAATTTAGTAGGCTGAAGAAGTAGATGGGAGGACAAAATAAAGACTAACGTGGTAGGGAGATCAAAGATTCCTACTTCAATTTCTTCTTCCCTACCATATGTTTGCAAAGATATCCCAAAGATGTCCCTAGAGATGAAAACCTCTTTTCATGTGCCGGTACGTGATCAGCTGACGTGCTCCTGTGGATCTGGATAGCCATTCAAAGTTCCAGGAGTTTATGCAAGAAGTTAACGTGATGCTTACGTAGCTTTCTTGCCCCAGTTGCTTTGCTACAGGCACCCTGCCCACCTCACCCCTCTGGTTCTCGGAACTGAATGTTGTGTTTGAATCCGTTGGGGAGAGGACATAACATTGTGTTTCTTGCACACAGGGCCTGCTGTGTAATGTGTGAAACTCTGGAAAAGTTACTATTGCTACAGGTAGAAGCCAGTCACTTGATAGGCAACAATTTTACAACTCCAGCTGCAAGTTCCTAGTGCTACCCAAAATGATCTTAAAAGTTATTTTCCTACCTACTCCTCTTTCTGGACCAGATTACTACACTGTTGAACAAGGTGCTGTTGCTGATACTAACATGAATTATAATTGCTTTTCCTGCAGTTCTTCTGATTTAATCTAATCACTCCCTAACCTGACTCTACAAAAATGATCCTGGTTCCAACTGGAAACCTGCCATTAAATGGAGCACAGAATTGTGGGGGTGGTTATCTGCAAGCAGGTAATGAGCAGCTGTAGGAGCTTTGGTGAGAGCTGCTTACTTTGACTCAGCAGCCACCGAGATTTGTTTGTTTGTGTCCTTATTTGCTCTAACATGTTGGAAAAGGGCAGTTTCTTTGGAGTTTATCTGCAGCAGAAGTGAGGAGAGATCCATAGCATGGTGGTTAGACAATGCGCTTGCTCTTCTGAGTGAAGGTATGGTGTATATTGTTGAGCCAGTTAGGCTTTCACATCCTTYCTGACTTGTTGGACTACACAGAGTTGTTTAAAAATAAACTTTTGTGTATGTCCTCAGCTTTATTGTTGGGGTGGGGATTTCTGATGAGTGTGGTACAAAGCTGACCTGCATAAATGGATAATACAGCTATTGACAACACCCTGCTGGCTGTGTGTGAATGTTTCTCTGCAGTAGGGTGACACAGAACTCTATTGTAGGATGAGCCTGTGTTTATCTTCCAACCCCAAAACAATTTTACACTGTAAAGATTTTTTTTTTTAAACATCACGGTACACATAATATGAAAGTATTCTTTGTTTGAGCTGCATACAACAGGGTTCTTGCCTGTCAATTTTGTCATAATTATAAGAGGACAAGTAAAGAAACTGTGGCTATGACCAAAATTAATGCTTTTTATGGACATTTACGGAAGTAAGTCAAGCTACATCAATTTTAAGGGTAGAAAAAGTTACTCTGTATGAAATGTCATATCAGGTGCCTTACTGTTAAAATTTGAATCTATGTTCCACTTCACTTTTAAAAGCAGACTTAAACAGGCAGAAGAGTGTAGCAGCAGTTTAAACCTTCTCTTTCAAGGTCTCTTCTCTCTGGTGGGATACTTGCTTCGAAGCAGTTTCTCTGGGAGGAGTGTTGTTTGCACAGTATCAGACTGTACTTGTTTAGTCTGTAACTTACTTCTCTCTCTCTTTTCACATAGTCTGCCTTGCAGCAGCCCTGAATTTTACCAGCATTATACCTCTTTCCTGGATTGTGAAGCACTTAAGAGCAAACTCACCTCACTGAGCCTCTTCGCACTACAAAATGACAGAGTATTTATCACAGAATCACAGAATGGTTGAGGTTGGAAGGGACCTCTGGAGATCATCTAGTCCAACCCCCCCTGCTCAAGCAGGGTCACCTAGAGCACGTTGCACAGGATCGCGTCCAGGCAGGTTTTGAATATCTCCAGAGAAGGAGACTCCACAACCTCTTTGGGCAACCTGTTCCAGTGCTCTGCCACCCTCACAGTGAAAAAGTTTTTCCTCATGTTCAGATGGAACTGCCTGTGTTTCAGTTTGTGCCCATTGCCTCGCGTCCTGTCGCTGGGCACCACTGAAAAGAGTCTGGTCCCATCCTCTTGACACCCTCCCTTAAGATACTTGTACACGTTAATAAGATCCCCTCTCAGCCTCCTCTTCTCTAGGCTAAACAGGCCCAGCTCTCTCAGCCTTCCCTCATAAGAGAGATGCTCCAGTCCCCTAATCATCTTTGTAGCCCTTCGCTGGACTTGCTCCAGTAGTGCCACATCCCTCTTGTACTGGGGAGCCCAGAACTGGACACAGTACTCCAGGTGTGGCCTCACCAGGGCTGAGTAGAGGGGGAGGATCACTTCCCTYGACCTGCTGGCAACATTCTTCCTGATGCACCCCAGGATACCGTTGGCCTTCTTGGCCACAAGGGCACATTGCTGCCTCATGSTTAACTTGGTGTCCACCAGCACTCCCAGGTCCTTCTCGGCAGAGCTGCTTTCCAGCAGGTCAACCCCCAACCTGTCCTGGTGCATGGGGTTATTCCTCCCTAGGTGCAGGACCCTGCACTTGCCTTTGTTGAACTTCACGAGGTTCCTCTCTGCCCACCTCTCCAGCCTGTCCAGGTGTCTCTGAATGGCAGCACAGCCCTCTGGTGTATCGGCCACTCCTCCCGGTTTTGTATYGTCAGCAAACTTGCTGAGGGTGCACTCTGTCCCTTCATCCAGGTCATTGATGAAGATGTTGAACAAGACTGGACCCAGTACTGACCCCTGGGGGACACCGCTAGCTACAGGCCTCCAACTAGACTCTGCACCACTGACCACAACCCTCTGAACTCTGCCATTCAGCCAGTTCTCAAGCCACCTCACTGTCCGCTCATCTAAACCACACTTCCTGAGCTTGTCTATGAGGATGTTATGGGAGACAGTGTTGGAAGCCTTGCTGAAGTCAAGGTAGACAACATCCACTGCTCTCCCCTCATCTAYCCAGGCAGTCATTCCATCAGAGAAGGCTATCAGATTGGTTAGGCATGATTTCCCCTTGGTGAAGCCATGCTGACTACTCCTGATCACCTTCTTGTCCTCCACATGCTTGGAGATGGCCTCCAGGATGAGCTGCTCCATCACCTTTCCAGGGATGCAGGTGAGGCTGACTGGCCTGTAGTTCCCTGGGTCCTCCTTCTTGCCCTTTTTGAAGACTGAGGTGACATTGGCTTTCTTCCAGTCTTCAGGCACCTCTCCTGTTCTCCATGACCTTTCAAAGATGATGGAGAGTGGCTTAGCAGTAACTTCCGCCAGCTCCCTCAGCACTCGTGGGTGCATCCCATCAGGGCCCATGGATTTGTGGGTGTCAAGTTTGCTTAAATGATCTCTAACCCACTCCTCCTCCACCAAGGGGAAGTCTTCCTTTCTCCAGACTTTCTCTCTTGCCTCCAGGGTCTGGGGTTCCTGAGGGCTGGCCTGAGCAGTAAAAACTGAAGCAAAGGCAGCATTCAGTAACTCTGCCTTCTCTGCATCCTTCGTCACCAGGGCACCCACCCCATTCAGCAAAGGGCCCACATTTTCCCTAGTCTTCCTCTTGCTGCTGATGTATTTGAAGAAGCCCTTGACAAGCTTATCTTTAAGATTTGAAGTATGTGGTAGCGTGGAGTTTTGCTGTCTTCAATATCTTGCTGGAATGTTGTTCACTGACAGTTATTGATGAATGGATGACTCAGGGTACTGCTTGAACTGGTTGGGTCAGGTTTTTTTAATTCTGAGTTTTTCTTTGACTCAATCTCTTATGCTGCTTTGAAAAGACATTATCAAGGCTTCTGAAAATGCTTGGCTGCCAGAAAATCTTTCTGGTTAGAGAATATACAGTGAAAAGGAGCACCTTCACTAACTTGTGTGTTTATAAGGATCTTTATGCTTGGATGTCATTGTTATGGTTTTTCACAAGTGTAAGTGTTGACTGTTGCAGAAGGTACAAAAAGTGGCAGCTTCTCAAACTTCTTTGTTGCACTGGGATCCTCCTAGTTGAATTGGAGCTTCTGATAAAATATGAATTTTCATGTTGGTTAATCTCAAAAGATTGTAGGTTAATACACAATTAATATTACAGTGAAGTGTGACTACTATGTGTTTGAAAATTTTCACAGATTGTAGTACTGATTTTGCCCAAACTCACCTGTTAGAGGTTCTGCTAAATTCATTTGGACGTACTTCAGTACTGAAGCGTTTGTAAAAGAGTATTCTGTTTCTCTGCTTAGCAACGTTAGTACAGGGCATATCCAAGTATGTTAGTGCTTCAGTTTCTGTGCTTCTGAGGGTCTGTATTGTAATCAAAACTTGTCAAACTGAGCTGTTGCCAGCTGAGAACTGGAATTCAGAGGAATGATTCCTTATATTACCTGCCTGAAATACATTTTAAAAAGCAGGTTAGGCTGACATTCGCAGTACATTTTTCCTTTTAAGAAAAAAGTGTGAAGGCAAAAACAATGCGGAGTAGTTCAAAATGCAGTGCAGTAGGTTGAAAATGTACATAGCTTGGAGCTATTTTCATGTTCTCGTACTCCCTCTTGAGTGAAAAGAAAGCAATGTTTGTTTAGGTCATGATGGCCAAAAGTGAAGTATTTCTTGTTCTTATGCTACTTATCCATCTCCTTTTTAAAGCTTTAAAAAGAATTTTTAGCTATAGTTAGCTATATTTCTCTGCTACGTGTCTATAATTAGTACACCAGCTTACTTGTGCTTGGTTCACTGAGATAGCCTTTCTGGGAGAACCAATTTAAGCCACTTAATTTTCAATTGCATTTTCAGAATGCTTTGACAGCATAATGAATAGTGTTTCTGACGTGACCCAGAGGAAGCTCTTCCCATAGGCTGCCGCTTCCTGCCCCTGCCCCYGCCCCCGGGAAAGACTGCCTTAATCGCTAATGGAGCCTCAGTTGGCATGCTCTTGCGCTTCCTTAAGTGTCTCTGCTGCTAACAAAACTCAGTGCGTGTCCTTGACTAGGGAGTTTGATACGAATTTTAAAAAAATTGTTGTGCTTCACATTCAAATTGTTTGAACTGCACATAGTGGATGATTTGTTATGCTAAAGGATGTAATTTTAGTATGAGATTGTCAAATAGTCACGTGCTGAGCAAAGGTACTGGCATCCTGTTACTGCACTGTATTGTCTGATACTTCTGTATATAACTGAGCCATGTTGTCATCTGAATGTGGTGTTGGTGAGCTTTCTAATTACCAAAGTTTAAGTTATATTTGGTTTTCAGTTGCTAATATGAATGTCTCTTGTGTTTTACATCCTTTARTGTGGAAGTCATTGCACTTTTTGGACATCAGTGCTTATTTTAGCCTTAAATCTTAGGAAGATGGTATTGTAAATCTGCACAGCGACTTTCCTGTGTTTTAAGAACTGTGCTAACTGTCTATAGGATAGTATGTTCTGACTTTAACACATACGGTAATATGACAGGTGGAGTGGGTAGAGAATGAAAGGAAGGAGTAGAAGGATAAATGTTGGAGCTCTGCTAAAACCGTAATGTGATTTTTTTGCACATGTGCACACACACATTAGATTGTATATGAATTAACTGTCATAAAGCCCTTGATATGTGAGGTGCAGAGATGTGCCTGAGGGCAAACAGTTGCAGGACTGAGACATCTATTCCAAATGTACAGAATAATGATGTTTGTAGTCTGCAAAGGCAAGCTGAATCTTTCCACTCTGCCTGAACTAGATTATTCTTTCAGTTTTCTGATTGACTCACTGAAACCAGATTATTTTTAGGATTTAAATTACACAGTTGCCTGTTTTTATCTCTACTGAAAAAGTACACTAACCAGTCCTTGTTGCTGTTTTTGTTGTCTCTTCGTGCCTGCTACTTAAACTGGAAATTCCTTCAAATGTCTGTTTTCCTTCCCTTGCAGCTGTCATATCTCATGGTTTCTTGTGTGGTGTTGACTCACTGTGGTTTTCTTCTTCAAGTCTTGCTTGGTAAACTAACAAGAATTCTTGACAAACTCTGTGTCTCAAAAAGAAAACATTACGTACCAAAATGTAAATCTCTTTCCCTAATCACTGTCGGATGCTTCACACCCCCTTGTGCTCTTTCCAAATGGTGAAGGCTCTCCTTGCTCATGCCACAAAAAAGATAATGAGCTCAGTATAATTTGTGGAGTGGTTTCTAGCAAAAAAGAAGATAGCTTTCACTGAAAATAGCAGAACTGAAATATAAGTCCTTAGATATGTAAGAATTTAAACTGAATCCATTTTAAAGAGTGCATATGGGAGAGGGAAAAGAAAACTAATGGAGCAGTATTTTTCTTCTAGATTTTCTCATTTTACACCTGTGAAGCTTCTGCAATCCAAAGATGGCAGCAAATAAGCCTAAAGGACAGAATTCATTGGCTTTACACAAAGTCATCATGGTGGGAAGTGGTGGTGTAGGAAAATCTGCTTTAACACTGCAGTTTATGTATGATGAGGTAAGAATTTGTACTAGAAATTCTCTCATGAAATGTCTGCTGCATAGTGTTATTTAAGCATTCATTGGTACAGTTATTTTCTGAAAGAGTCCAAATGTATATGACACGGTATGAAAGTTAGCCATTAAATTGAACAAACGGTATTTTTTGAGATTTTTGGATTTGTACTCTGAAGACATCTGTGAAGGTGTAATTTGGCATTTTTCAGATTTCTAAGAAATTACCTGAGATTTTTAGAAATTGCTCAGTCATACTATCAGTATATTTTGTCATTGTTCACTGGAGCTGTTGGAACTTATTTAGGTACTGTAGCTCGAAGCCTTTTCTCTTAGGTGAGTTGCATATTCCTGAAATGATGCCAAATTTTTTTCACTTTTATGCTGTTGTGAAGAGAGGAAAGGAAATCGTTTTCTTGTTGTCCCAGGAAATCTTTTCACTTTTTGCCAGTGAAAGACATTCCTTTTGACTAAAATATACAAGTTATCGCTTCAGGGTCCTTTAAAAAATTGTTATTAAATATATTCAGTCAGGACTGTCTGATAGCATAATGGAACCCAGACAGATTTTGTGTTTGACCAGAAGCGGAGCCTTAGTTAGTGCACAGCCATTGATGATTTGCAGTTGCCCAAGTAACTTTCAAAGTTTCCTTATAGTGGCTGAAGAAAGCAAAAACCCATAAATAGTTTGGGCTGTGGAGAGCCTGCTCTGACTATGGAAGTGTCCATTTTGAATCACGCAGCCTAAATACATATGCTTACTTATTTTTTATTGTAATAATATAAAATGTTGTTATATCCTTATATGCAAATAATAGCATTTGCATCTGTATTTCTTTTCCTAATTTTGGTGCCCAGGCATACTTTTATACAGTAAAGGTTTTGTTTCTAGTTTGTAGAAGATTATGAGCCCACCAAAGCAGACAGCTACAGGAAAAAAGTAGTTCTGGATGGGGAAGAAGTACAAATTGATATATTGGACACAGCAGGGCAGGAGGACTATGCTGCAATTAGAGATAACTACTTCCGAAGTGGAGAAGGCTTTCTTTGTGTCTTCTCTATTACAGAGCTGGAGTCCTTTGCAGCTACTGCAGACTTCAGGTAAGTTACAAAGCAAGTTAGTTATTCGAATTATAATGAGATAAAAAGGTAATTTTGTTTTTCTTTGTTTTTTAACATCCTTATTATATCCAGATTAGACAACAAGAGCTCTTACTGTAGTCGCAGAAGGTTTTGAATAGGTGCCTCACCATGCTTTCCCTGTCTGTGTACCAGTTTGGGTATCTTTGCTGTGTTTCTAAATACCAAAAAGGCTATTGCCACAGAGCAGATACTTAGCAGCGTTTGGAAAGCTGCTGCCCTTTGTAAATCAGTGCTGCTTGGCACTTGTGCTACAGTGAAAGAAGCGGTATTTGTGAGTAGGCATAGTGCTATTCAAAGTAAAAGATGTATTAAAAATTGTGTATAGACTATGTGGTTACATGTAATGTAGACACAGTACTTCATTTCCTCCAGAGCTTTTTTTAGTCCTTGCTTCATATTAAGGATTGTGGTGTATTTCTTTAACCTGTGAAATAGCACCTGGAGCAAATAAGGCAATTTTAGCATGTCCAGCTGTTTTATGCTAGAATACTTAATAGCTATGAAGATGATGTAACCAGATTCCAAATAAAAACTGTGCAGAAGAACCACAGCTGGTGATGTCTGTCTGCAAAGTCTTTGGCTGAGATAAGTATGAGCACTGGATTCTGGAAGACTCTGAAATTTATAATATAAGCAACACAGGTCTTTCCACCTCTTAAAAATGATTTTATGGACAACAGAGATGAGTAGTATCTTTGAGGATTCTGCAGTAGCTAGGCATTTTATGTAAAGGCCTGCTGTAAATCTGTTCTTTCATGCTTTGCTTGGATATGAATTCTTTTTCTCTGCAAAAGATACTGATGTAAATTTGGGGATTTACAAGAAAAAAGTGGATTCTGTACAGTGTTAACTCTTCCCATCAAAGTCTGAGAGGATTTCACTTAATAGGAAGGAACATGGTAAAAACAAAGTTTGAGACTGGATTTTTTTTAGTATAATGAAGACTTAACAAGGTAGCTTTTTTTTTAAACATGCTTTGCAGGCTTGCGGCAAATTAAGACTCTTACAGCGTTAGGAGGCGATATAAAACAGGCACGAGTAAATTAGAGGTGTTTAATTTTGATCAAAAGAGAAAACCTATTTAAAACACTTCCTGCTATAAAAAAAACCACCATGGACTAAAGAGACCAAAAAGAAGTTTGTCCTTTCAAAGTGTGGCAAAGGAGGGGAGGAGATGGCCTTCAAAATACAAGAAAGGAGGCAAATACAAAAAGAAATGAGCTGTGTCCCACTGAAACAGAAGGCTTCTTAGAGATGCTTTCATAGCTCAAGTTAATTAGCACCACGTATCAGCGTATTTTTAATACAGCCCTGAAGGGAGGAGGTCTGGAGAGCAGAGGAAGTGAATTTTTCCCCTTGTGTTTTTTATTTGTCTCTCTGCATGCACATAAATCTGTATACATACATACGTGTGTGTGTGTGTGTGTATTTAGAGAGAGGGCTTGAGTGGTCTGCAGGCTTATGCTAAATATTTGAGTCTTCTCTGTCCTGGAGCACTATTTAATATAATGGCTCTAGAGTGCAAAATGACCTATTCAGGTGTGTTTAAAATCCTGTTCATGCTTCAAAGGATATGATCTTCTAAAGATTAAAAAACAAAACAAACAAAAAAACCCCCCTACTTTTTAAGGAAAGGTGAGCCTTGACAGTATGCATGTTGAAACAGCAAAGGTGGAAGGAAAAAATCCATTCACTGAAGAGGTTAAAACTCTCCACAGTCCACATCTGAAAATTTCAAGTTGCCTTTGAAACAGTGGAAGCTTAAATGCTACAATGTAACTTAGAAAAGTGACACTATTCTTTTTGCTCTGTATAAAAGCAATCTGCATCTCTTTAAGGTACAGTTAAAATACCACTGCTGCTGTTGAGTAACCTGAGGGAGTAGTATTTAAGATACAGTTCTGATAGCAAATGACAAGAAAAATTTGGACATTTGATTGTTTCCATGGAATTTTGCTCTGCTGGAATGGCAGAACTCCAACAGGAGACTTGCTTACTATTTTTCAAAGTCTTCTATGGCTTTCCTAGTGTGCTCTGAGATGCCAGTGGTCTTTAAGTAATTTTGTTAATAGAAAGCAGACCTGCAACAACTATACTTTTAAATATTTGAAAGGCAGTTTGATAAAGCGTGCTCTTGCTTTGAGTAGAAATGGCCTGGCTCTAATGCATTTTTTTTTAACATTTAGATTTCAAACTAGCATGTCTTTAATTAGATATTTAGCGTATCAGTCTTCCGAGAGGGATCAGAGTAGAGTTTTGTAACCTGGATTGCTTTTATCTCCTTAAATAGCTCAATTGTTTGGCATCACCTGAGCAATAATGATGAAAGCTACTAATTTTTAGCAGAAGTCTTATTTGCACAGATACTGTGGTGGTGCACTGAATTCTCATCTGGTCACCGTTCCTCATCTACTGACTTTTTAAACTACTTCTGGATAGCTGAAGACAATATTAAAACATTTGCCCTGATTTTGGGCGATGTCACTCTGATTACACCTGAGAGATGACTGTAGTGTTAAAAGCTGCTTCAAATACATATTTGTTGGTTTAAAAAATAATAATAATTTATGGGTTAACTGCAGTTTCTCTGCACTGTGAGTGGAGTTTCTCAAAATAATGGTTTGCTGTTCAAAGATTTTTATAATGGCAGGAGGATCGTGCTGCCCACTACATCAAAGCCGGTTAGAAAGATATTAATTAACTCTTTTCAGTTTCTCTCTGTTTTACTTAAAACCTGGCAATAGATTTCACCTCAGCCAGTGAAGGGAGTATGGTTTTCTGTGCTTTTGTTGAACTTTTAGAAATTTCTCCACCAGGAAGGGCTAAATTTCACTACTGACTTCGCACTGTTTTCTGGGACAAAATAGAGAATACCCCTCTTACTTCTGGGAAAAAGGTTCTTCCTATTGCTTTGAATATATTTCTAATTAGATGAAAACTTTTTTTTTTTAATCTTAGACTTTTTCTACTAAGGCATTTGTAGTACTCGGTTTTATTTACAACTTTAAACCCTTCATCCTAGCAGTTCAGTAATCAGTGGAAGGGTCTGTACTTCAAAAGTTGGTGTGTGCAACTTGCATCCCTACATGGGCTTATAACTGAACCAAGATCTCTGCAGAGACTGAATATAGTTGACTTTTGAAAGATTCCTGAAAGGGAGAGATTTTTCTCTTGGTGTGCTGTATTAGATTGCTACTTAAGTAGATAATTTTTGTCAGCTTTAAGAAATGGCTTGTGTGTTTTATTAGGAAAAAAAAAACATTGAGTTTAAAATTCACTGTAAACACTTCTACACTCAGTGTAAAAAGCTTGCTGGCTAGGTCAACAATTACAATTATAAATAGTAATATAAAAACAATGGGAAATAATGTCAAATTACACCTTTAGTAAAAAGATGACTTTAAACTGTCACCGAAAACAATCCTGTTCTACTGTTTTAATCTCTTACTGATTCATCCCTTCCTTCCTGGAAGACTCGTTGTCTGTCTTGGTCTTCATTCTATACAGTATCATGATGAGGTTTGAGATTTCACTTAATGTAAGCTTCATAAAAGGAATAAGTGGGTTTTCACTGTAAGATGGAAGAGTGTTTATTCTGATAAGTTCTTCTCTTTGTGTTCTAAGAATAGTACTCCATGCAATGCATACTTCTTTTTTTCCCTTTCTTTTTCTCTCCAGGGAGCAGATTTTAAGAGTGAAAGAAGATGAGAATGTCCCTTTTTTGCTAGTTGGTAACAAATCAGATCTGGAAGATAAAAGGCAAGTTTCTGTAGAAGAAGCAAAAAACAGAGCTGATCAGTGGAATGTTAACTATGTGGAAACTTCTGCAAAAACACGAGCTAATGTTGACAAGGTAATAACTGTCCTCTTAATACAAAGAATCTATCCATCAGCTTTTACTTCATACCCCTCCTCCATGGAGTCATACTTTATATGTTCTAGTTATTTTAGCATTGTTTGTGAAATTCAAATTGAGTACTTTTCTCCTTTAGCTTGTGATGAGCATATGGCTAGGTCATTTCATGTAGAACAGTGAAAATGTTAGGTATAACAAGTTTATCCCACCCTGAATTGCAGGGAGTAGGTTATTAGGCAAGGCCTTACACTTCATTAAAAATTTCTTGAGGCAGCTATTTTTACCTAGACTTCTTGTCGTGTTTTCTATAACTAGAAGGCAAGCTGCTTCTGAACACCAAAGAATACTAGCTGGTCCTCAGCCAAAATAAAACGACAAAAGTATGCGGGGGTGGGATTGGAACCCTCTCTACCACAGATGCCTGGTTGTATGTTAATCCAATGAGGAAGGGGGATGAACCTTGTTAAGCTTTCAACAGTCTAGAAGAGTGTCATGAATTTTAAGGGATAGAGAGAACCTGGTTCAGAAGGTTGTGAGATATAGCAGATGGAGCGTCTTTGTCTCCAAGAAGATAAACTATTGATTAGCTGTAAGAATTTCAGTTACAGCTCTAAAAGACAGGACTTCTTGGAATACACAATTCAGAACTATCTCTCAGCCTTGTAGATTACAAAAGTGATAGCTGGATGGCCAAAGAAATAAGCAGTTTAACGTGCTAACCTTTCCTTTCAGACCTCTTGACAGGTTTGATCATGCATTGAAAAATTTTCTAATGTGAATCCTTGCATATGAGCTGTCAATTGCAACATGAGAGCTATAATGGGAGTCTGGCTGTTTTGGAATATCTAAAATCTGACTCTTGTATGGTGTCAGTTGCCTTCCTGAAGAAATGGATTGTTCAGTTGAACAATAAGAACTTCATGCTGCTCTGGATGGAATATTAGGTCAGCTAAATACAGCAGAACTCGGTCTCATTGTTGAATTCAGCTCTGATTTTTATTATTATTATTATTACTATTTTTAAAAATAATGTAACTTAAAGTTTGAGTACATGAATTGCAGTTAGCATCCATCTATTACAGCCATTTAGAAACTCCCAGCTCTTCAAAATCTACTTCACCATCCTTTACCACCTGGGAAAACAATATACATTTTTAATAGCACTATAGTTTCAACAACTTTTGTGCACATGTAGCAGGCTATTGCAGCACTCTATTCAAATTAACTTGCAATTTGATCTGGTTCCAAGTTTCTTTTTGTTGCTGGTGGTAGTATGGATCCAGATCACAAGGTGATTAGCATGTATCATATAGAGTCAAAGTTTGACAGGCCATAAATGAGGTATTGTTGGCAATAGTAATTACCAGGTGTTCTTAGTTGCATGTTTTCTTGGAGCATCTGAAATTATGGGGCTTATTACATAAATTGAAGTTACTATTCTCTAAGAAATCTGACTTCTCTGAATTTCAAAATAGTGGCTTGCTCACTTGGGGGAAACATGGTCGACCTCCATTCAGTTTGATAAAGGTGAGAGAAACTGAGCACCTTCTCAGTAAGTTAAGTATTCCAGGTAGCTTAGTACTGTAGTACTGTATCAGTGCTTAAGCAAGCTGAAAGTTGCATCACACCATCATCACAGATTTAAATACAATTAAGTAACTTAATCCACATTTAGAAATCTAAACGCAATCTTATTTCTCRATGGAAATGTTTAGTTACATTGATTTTCTTCAGCCACTGTAATGAAGGGTGATGCTTGTGCTGCAATCAATATGAGATCAGAGTCATTGCAAATAAAAAAAAAAATCTGCTGTACTATGTAGAAAAGGAGTTTTCAGCCCCTCTGCATTGTCCGTGTTTCACAGGAATGGATCAAGTCCCCCAAAATACAAATCTAGAGAACATCTTGCTGAGAGAGAGGTCTCAGAGTTGCTCAACTGATTTGCTCAACTGATCTGCTACAATAAGATTATAAAGATGAAATGCTTATTTGCTTTGGCCCCCTACAAGTCAAACAAGTCATGATCTGCTTCTCTGATGAATGAAGTAACTGGATGCGGTCCAATCCTAAAGCCTTAATTGACAATAGGATCTCTCTTAGACAAGTCATTGATATGTCTCAAACTTTGTCACTTTTGTTTCCTACTGAACCACTTGACGATGGAAACGAAGTTCATACCTACTTTGAGACTGTAATGTGGCAGTTGACATTACGTAGTCTAAAAACTAGTTAATGTAATCATATGATCACTAACTTTGGTACAAAGGAAATGCTGATATCTTCTAGTCACTTTGTGTTTAGACTTGCATCATGGAGCATACTGACTATGAAACAGTACCTACCACTGCTCTGTTAATATGCTCCTAGAACACTGAAACACTGAAAATACTTGAAATATAAACTTATTTCCTTGAGTGCCCTCAGTAATAAGTAGGTAATACATTTTAGAAAAACTGGACAGTAATACAACTCCTCTGCTTGAAGCTGTGTGCAAAATTGTGTCTGACAGGATTCATAAGCAAATATCAGAAGACTGGGGAACTTTATGGTACCCTAAAATAAGCAGTTCTGCACCATATAGACTTGGTCTTCAAAACCAGTGAAAGATTTGTTGGATTAATATTCCTTTGTTCAACTTTGCTGTGTGTAAGTGACTTTATTTTAACCAGCTGAAATGGGTATCATCAGTGATAGCTTAAATTAACTTAAGTGCCTGTGAGTGTTTTGGCATTTACAGTCTTGCATCTTTTTTTAGGTCTTTTTCGATTTAATGAGAGAAATTAGAGCCAGAAAAATGGAAGACAGCAAAGAGAAGAATGGGAAGAAGAAAAGAAAAAGCCTAGCTAAGAGAATCAGAGAAAGATGTTGCATTTTATAATCAAAACCCTGAATTCCTTTCCTACCCTGACCATACTAATAAAAAATATAATTTATAAGCCTGCCATTTAAGGCTCAAGTGACTGAAATTACTCTAACATGTTGGAAATTGTAATGTACCACTAAAAGCATGAATTGGATCTGCACTGAAAGTCAAATTCACTGAAAAAAATTGATGTGGCTTCAAGAGAAGCAAAGTTCAGTCCATTTCATAATTGCCTACCTTATCACATTTCTTCTGAATGTAGTGTTTCACAGGCAGTCTTTTCTTTAATAGAGGGGGGAAGTATTTCTTTGTGGATCCTGTAAAGCATACATTTTTTATCATTGATAATTGTCAATTCATCTTGTCTTCTGCTGCCTTGAAAATTACAATTGTGAACATGATACCTAACAAAGCAGTATGCAGTTGTTTTGCCATGGAGTTATGCAAATTAGAAAAGAATAATGTATATGCAAAAAGTTATGTTGGGAGAAATTATATGTGGTTCTGCATTATCTGATTAACCTAGAAGAGTGAAGTAATCTTTTACATTGAAACATTTGAATATGCCTTAATTTTAAAACCTAAACATAGCAGGTTGCTTAGTCAAGGGTGTATTTTCAACTCTTTGCATGGAGACTGTCCCTGTACATCAGTATGAGGACTGCCCTCTTGGTAGAGTGCAGTTATGTGAATGATTTTGCTAACTAGCTGTCCGCTAGCAGTGTCTGTTCTTTAAATGTGTGCCATACTCTGGTTTTGTGAATAATACAGAGCATAATCTGTCATCTGTATCGTAGTAAACAACATGGTATCTTAAAACTAAAAGGTCAGATTACATATAAGATTGAAGTCATAAGCATATGGCACAGTTAAGCCTGGAATGGATGTTTAAATCTTAATGTGCTGATACCTTGAAACTTCCTTTTTGCAAGTAGTTTTTGTCTAGGTGTTCTTTGGGTTTTAACTCCCTGGATTTGGGTGAAGTGGAGCTGATTCAGTAGCGCTAATGTGTTTTGAGTTAAGATGTTGTCTGGGAAATTCTGGTGTCATCGGTTAATTTCTTTTGCATTCCTAATACTCAGCTATGGGAACCACGGTGTGTTATGCTGAAGCTCTTTGCAGTTTTTGTACTGTTTAGTCTAGTTTATGTTGATTTAAAATGAGGAACATTGTAGCTACTTTTTCTAGTTAATGTTGATATTAAACAATCAAATATGCTTTGCAATACAGAAACATTTACCACGTGCATCCAGAATCCCCAAACAAAATGTACTGCCTCAGTTGCTTCAGAACAGCAAGAATACTAGCACATGGTTAGTATGCTGCATCTTAACTAAAAATATACCAGAATGTTTGAGGGTTTCGGACTTCTCTGGGGTAAGACAGGCTAGATCAATTCCACAAACTGTTATACTTTTTATACATGTGTAAGCCTATAACTGACAGTTTGAAATGTGCTCAAGCAAACTAGGTAACAAATATTTAACTTTCAAGCTAACAGACATTTTAGGGACTCAACTCTTAGAAGTTATATTTGTCATGTTAAATATTTATCAATAGGAATTTTGTATGTGCATTTAGTAGACTGCCAAGTGCAGAATTGAAGTTACTCATGCAACTATGGCAAATAAGCCAGTCTTCATCTTACTGTGTACTCATTTTGCTCTATTTAGCCAGGGAGTCTAACCACTAACATTGTGACTTTGCTTTGGAACCTGTATACTGGGAACTGAGGTGTTATGAAGCCACCAGACACACGTAACTGGTCTTGGCTGATGCCTAACCTGTCCTTTTATTTGCTATTTGAGCCATTGAAAGACGAATAAACTTCCATTTTTTTTAAAAACTCGTGCAGTGTTAATTGATAACTATATTACTGATACTATGCTATAGCTGACACCATTTGTCATGGAGTTAAAAAAAAAAAAAAAATCCAAACATTCCAGAAGTTTTTTAGTGTATATGAACAGAACTGTAGATTTAACTTAGACCAAGTAAAACACACTTTGTAAAAGCTGAGATTATGCAGGTGCTACACTTTGTCCTGTACTAATTCATCCCTACTTACTGTAACAAGAAGTATCAAAAAACAGGCAAATGAATTGCAGTAAGCTTGTTCCAGAAGTACACTTTTCCATAAGAATGGAAAGTGAGCTCTTTTTAAAAAGAGAACCTTTATAAGTTAAAAAAAATTGCATCCACGTTGTATCTTCTTTTAGCACACTTGGGGAAAACTTAAGTGTTCTTCCTCAGCCTGCAGAGGAAATAGCTTGAACTGCTTATGTAGGATTTTGATGCATCTTGAGGGAGAGTCATCCAAATGGAGTGATCCAAATTTGCATCATAAGAAAGTCCACAGTTTAGTGTGCTTCTGTATCTGAAACTCCTAGGTCAATCTGCCTAAAGTGCTTCTGTGCCTGCAAACACCTTTCCTCTCCTGTTTCTCCTCCAATAAGTCAAGGATATTTCCTTGTATTGGCAGGATCAAAGCGCTCCATGGGATTTCACTCCAAGTTAGGCTAACGTGCTGGTAGTGTTCTTGCCATCATTTGTGAAACACACTGTATTGTAAGACTTCGGACCCAAGAAAGACGCCCTAATTTGTAACAAGCTATAAAGTTCAGTCTTCCATTATGTATGAAACTAATACTGAATTCCTACGTTTTTTTTTTTTTCTCCGCTGAAGCTTGTTATCCATAGTTTTAAAAACTCAAATCAACTTTTTGAAAAATCCAGCTCAAGAATCTGTGGTCTAGCTGGTAGTTTCTGTAGCCTCCTGATGAGCATAACTTAAAAAGAGTAGTGTTCAACAGTTTTCTTTGACTATGCTGAAGCAGCCTCCTGGTGTGCAGGAAGTGCTTTCCCGTTCATACAGACATTGTTAACATCAGAGTAGCATGCAGAACTAACTCTCTGGCAATTCCAATGGCAATCATGCAATAAAATGCACTCCATATTTAAGCCTTATGCTCATTATATTCATCTTCAGAAGACAAATATTTTATCCGTTAGCATGTGAAATAAGCTGGCTGAAAACCTTGGGTTCCTTTTTGGAACAGGAAGCTTTTCAATGAGCTTTGCTTCCAGAGTCTGAGAGGGTGGATGGTCTCTACATGGTAACAGTCTAATGCAAAAGGCAGAGCAGGAGATACACAGCTGGTGTTACATGACTGCATGTAATACTTAGCTGTACCCAAAACTGCATCAGAAGACAAGATTGAGCCTATAACAACTGTGAATTGAATAGGGGAGACTTTTTGCCATTGCTAATGTCGGACACCACGGTTGCCAAATACATGTAAAGGACTCTAATGATGGAGAAAAGCTCTCTTCCAACTGCTGATTTCATAAATCCACCTATGTGACTGAAATGCCAGGAACCAGATTTTTGACTGGATATAAAATCCCTCTATCTGCCTAAAAGAAGCAATGCAGTTGAATTTTGTTCATCCTATCAGTTTAGTACTAATGAAACCTAAGCTACTGTCACTGGGGCATTCTGAAGTGTGATTTTTATTTTGGGAGTGGCAGCAGGGGGGGCCTGGGAATGCAGTTTGTCTTAAGGAATTTAGATGGTTGTTAAAACTCAGGTAAGAATTCTGGTGCAAATAAAGTGGCTTTTCAATCTTAGGAATACTTAAACAGATGACTGGGTATGTTTTTAAATGATGACTCACGGAAGAAACTTTAACCTCGCATGTTTTTGTGGGAGCCTCAGTTTGTTACTAATATTGAATGGAGAAGAGGTGCCAGTGTTGCTAGTCCTGGAGTGCAAGCTAATCTTTGATCTGAATACATTGACCAGACTGGAATATTTTGGGCTGAAGCTTCTTCTGCAAAATGCTAAAATGCATATCACTTGAGAGCCTGGGCAGACTCTCATTTTCAAGGAGATCCTGCGTGGATCCAACCACTGGTACAATCCTATTTTGGGGAAATATTCAGAAGATATAGTTTTGGTCTGTGTGTGCTGAGGTCCTTCTCCCCACCCCCCACCCCCTTATTTCTTCCATGTAGTATGGAAAAATATCAAAGCATAAGTTTTTGAAAAATTTGTCTCCTCCATCCTCTTGATTAATACTGCACTCACCAATATTTAACACTACCAGGGCATTTAATACACAGTGTCAGTTGTTTATGGATCTCAGTGGGACAGTTTTAGAGAAGCAGATGAATATTCTGTGTCTTAGAGATGCAAACAACAGAGGCAGAATTTAGGAAACTGGTCCCCTGGCCAGTAAGTGTTAGGCTGAGCAGTCCTGTTTTACTCTGATGATGCATTGGTCTGGTAAGACTGTGTACTAAATGTGCCAAAAAGTAATTGAGGTGGGAGTATCTTAAAACCTGAGTCATTAGATTACAAACCACGGCAATCAATTAAGCTTTTCAGATTTTGCAAGGACRTTCCCAGCTGACAGACTTTCTGGTTGAAAGGTTAAAAATTGAGGATCTGTCGGCATCCCAACAGAATGGAAACACTGGAGTCTCTTTGAAAATGGGTACCTGTGTTATGCTGCTCCCAACAGGACTTCTGTTCTCCTTCCCCTTGCACTTTCCACAGTTGCTCCAGGTGGTTGGCTATCGCTCTGCTATTCAAACCAGGGATGGCTTTTTTGCCAAGATCACAGATTTTTTGTGCTGAAAGTTGCCCCTTCTGTAGTTCCTATCAAGCCACTGTGTACCCACACTTTTGCTGTGGGCTCCTGTATACACAGGCATAACTTATGCATGTAAAGCAAAGATCATTGCTGGAATGACATACATTTGTGAGGGATTATGGAAGCTCTGGGGTTGAATAATGTAATACAAATGTGAGAAGAGAAGACTGAAAGAAGTGATGTTGGCGGCATCTCAGGCCCTTACTGTGAACTCCTGTTTTGCAGTACTAAAGCTTGTTTGAGTCCATGTTCCACTGTGTGTAAAACTGTTGTACGATATTTAGGAGGTCACTTGGTTTTATGCCCCTTTTCTGCTTTATTAATACAACATGGTATTGCAAAATAAGGAATGGAGGGAAGGATAGCTTACAACCTGAAACTACATGCTAATGGTAAGCAGGCTCCAGAGGGCTCTTAAAATGTCCAAATACTGGAAAATACTTCTTCACTCCACTGTTTCCTTTGCACTTAGCTAAACAGAGGCAAGGAGGAAGATACATGTTTAATAATGTTCTACAGAAGTTATTCCTACAGGAAACCACTTTGGAAATTTTCTTGTGAAAAACAAGCCTGTAGCAGATAGTCTGTTACAGTAATTGCTTCAGTCATTTTTGTATGTCTAATGCTGGAAACTGTAGCTTCAGAAATCTCACTTCCTAAGTGGTTTGGTATCAATTGCAGACTTCATTTTTCTTAATCCCTGATATTTTAAGAAAAATTTGGTCATTTCTCATAATAATCTGACAATACACTACTCATTTTAAGGAATACACTGAGGATACTCACCTGTCTTAACGTTTATGGATGGAGGTAACTGAGACAGGGGAAAGCCGAGGGGCCTGCCAGAGGTGGGAGCAAAATCTGTTGATTGCTATTAAAGCAAGGTGCTGATGCTGTCTCTGCCAGGTAAGGTGTGTCACAAATACAGCTGCAGCAGCATTGTGATACACTTAATTAATTAATCTACTACTGAGATAATTGTGGGTGACATGCCTRTGCGTCCATGGATAGATGATTTGGAGCAGTTCAAATGTTATAGCACACATTTAGGATGCAACCTTATACCCGGTAACCTAATCTTGATTCCTTTCAGTACCACTGCTGAACACATGCATAAAAAACAGAGCTCTGAGAAGACAATTTCAAGACCTTGAATTTTTATGTTATGCCACATCTATTATCAGCACCATGGAAAATAATGGAACCAGCAAGGGACACCTGAATTTTTCAAAGCACTGTTATTAATATTATACTCCCTGCTTTCTGTCTTTTTCCCTCTGCCCTTTTTTTGCCAGCATAGTTGTTCACATGAGAGTTTTGCATCACAGCATATTATTTATTGGCCGCGTTTGCAGGAAAAGAACATGCTGACTTTCCCGGTTGCAGGTACAGCTGCTCCCTAAAACTGCATGAGGATCCTGTCACACACAGCCACCTGCTGGCCATTAGCATCCCTGAGCTGCCTCTGTGAACTATCAAAACTGTAATACCAAAGTCACGTTGCCTTTAATTAACAAACCGAATATTGTAGCCAAGGGCCTCCATCTGGAGAGAATAGCAGTGATCATCTGAGGCTGTTAAAGCAATGGCAATGTGAAGCGCCTGGTAAGTTTAATGGCCATCAAGACGTTAGGTATATGTGACTAATGTGAAAATGAGAGATACACCAATGTATCTTAGAGGAGCATGGTGGTAAAGCAATTCATCAGGAGGGGCTTGCTAGGGAGGAAGCGTAGAGAGTAGTTTATCATTCAACAAGAGGATGTTGCTATGTCTTGACGTGCAGGAGACCTGCCAGCGGAGTGACTGCCTTTCTCCAACTGGAACGTGGTTGAAGCAAGGACATGGAAACAGCCAGAGTCACCCGCTTGCAAGGCTTGCCAGTTGGGCTAGCCGTGCCCAGCAGTGACCAACTCCAGACACTTCAGACCTGGAAAAGGTGCAGACAGCAGGTATATTGCCAGTCTGTACTCAATACCATCTCCTTCTTAATTCTCTTAGAGAGGAGTTTCAAATCCCCTTGTGATTTTTTTTTTTTTTCCAGAGTGAACTGTAGCTGTAGATATTCTTGTCATCTCTGTGTGGGATAATGGTCTGTGATTATCTGTGATCCTCCCTGCCGTGGGGTAAACAGCGGATGAAACAGGGTGATTTGCGGTCTGATGCCCATGCTGGTGAGGGGTGAGGCAACGCCCAGGGCGAGGCGGAGGTCTCACCACTTGACATTGCTCTACCCAAAACGACACCTGGGGTGAGGCGGGAGTCTTGCAGCCTGGTGTTGTTGATAGGGGCAAAAGAAAAAAAAAAGGCCAGCAGCCATTGACATCCTCTGCTGAGCTCGACAAGGACCAAACATCTCACAGTGTTTGACTCGGCCCCACCTCGCCAAGAGTATAAATTCAGTGCATAAACGATCCTCCATTTGGAGGACGAGAACACCAACCTACGGACGGGTCGACGGGCCTGGACCTCTCTCCTCCCCAAAACAGGGATGCCTTTTTGGTAAGGTTTGCACCTCCGACAACATTGGACGTTACCCCGGGAAAAATACCATTGGTGAAAGCGCTTAATTATCAGTTTGAGCTCAGAAAAAGTAGAATTTGTTGCAGTAAGTGCATTTATCACCGGCAATCCTGAACCTGTTGATCTGTTGCTTTAATAAATTATTTATTTTGATCAACTTTGTGAACCTGACTCAATGAAAGTCCTTTTGAGGAGGGCTCTGGCAGGCAAACGTTGATTACCGCTTCCCTCCCTTTATGTGACAGTAACACTCTGTAACTCTAATCACTCTGGGAGAAGCCTAGATACCAATCTTCTTTCTTTGGTGGGGTGCCTGTCACTGTGTGGCCTTGGGAAAAATCCCTGGGCCTTCTGGTGTGAGTCACTTTCACCAGCATAGAAATCTTTACCTCTTTGGGGGTTTGAAACAAATTATATACACTTAACAGGCATTCATGTGCAGATCAATCATAACGGTGGTGCCTGCCCCCTTTATCACTGAAAACCAAAGCTGAATCACACAACAGCTGTAGAAAATAGTATTTGAAGAAGAAACATCCTTTCATCTTAAAGAGTGGTTTTCTCTTTTGCTTCCAGTGCAGGTTTCAGGAAGGCGAGAACCCTTTGGTAGCTCTTCTGCTCCCCCTTGTTTCCCTTTGCTGAACCTGTTCCAGTTTATCTGGACTGTGGGTGACTGGTACAAGCTACCATTTATTTTAGCTTCACCTGGGCTTTGTGCCACAGCACTAACATGTGCCTTATTTCTACTAAAAACACTTCTAGGTAAGGTGATCATAGCTACCTTAAGCCATAGCTGCTTCCAACAGCCAGCTTGTTCTTTCCATAAACATTAATGCTATTTTCTCCTCCTTATTTGTCTCTAACTGTATGTCAAGGATTCTATCAAACTTCTCATTCACACACTACTTGTCTGTAACCTTGCAGTATCTGAGCTAGATTGTAGGGTTAATCTAAGACCTGGCTTGATTCACCCCTTGGGAACAAAGGCAACTGCATTTATTTCAAAAGCTGCTTAGAAAGTACTTCTGGCTTTAGGTTGTGGGTGACCTGAATATACAGAAATGATCTGCAAAATGTGATATACAAAGCGGCTTTTTGGAAGAGTTCATCCTCAAGGAGATGTTTAACATCCCTCAGGAGCAATTAGTCATTGGTAATCCAGTAGCTAGCTCCTAGACCTTCCCTCATGCTAAATGCAAGCACTGAATAGAAAGAGAAGAAGGAGAAGCAAAGGAAGAATTTCCCCACTTCATATTAAAATTCCTTCCTAGCTGTTATCAGCCCTAAGCTCTGTTCTTTCTCTGTGCCCAGACTATTCTCTCCAATTTTAAATAAGGTTCCTCATCTGCTTCCCTCCTATTTGGAGGAAACCATTTGGGGTGGGGGTGGGAGGGAAGGTTATTTACAGATTCTTGAGGAACCAGTATGTTACATTGCAAATGGGGGAAAAGACACAAATTAGGATATGAATTTAAAAATATACCTTTTTTCACTTGCTGAGCTTAGTAGCAATCGCATTTTTTTTCTCCATATCCATTTTTATTTGGATTTTATCATATTTAGGGCAGGAGAGCAAGGAGGGGATGGGGGAAYCATCTGCTTGGGAAGTTGCCAGCCATTGGCAGCTGTGGGAGCAGGGGGTGTTAGTGGTAGAGCTTGAGCTGCACTTGTTAAGGGATCTCAGCCAGGACTGATGGGCCACTGGGTCACGCCAGAAGTAGGTTTAGAATCAGAGACATCTCTATGTCAGGGTGAACAGAGACTTGGAGAAATCAAGGAGGGAACAGAGGCTGTATCAAGTTCAAGGTCTACCTGAGAAAAGCAGTTACAAAAATGAAGAAAGCGGGAAGCGCGCAGCACCWGGGCAAAAGATCAGGGAGTCTTTGCAATGAGTTAGGAACTAAGACAAGGAGTGGGAACCAAAGCTGTGTGCACCACTAAGGGGAACAAAACACTGGAATGTTCCTGCAGCCAAAAGCAAGGTGGGATCGTCTCCTTTGCTCGACAGATGGGAGAAATCCCTGAAGAGGCCCATAGGGCTGATGGCTCTGATCCAGCCCTGCAAGGCTCAAAGTGGGGCATTCGTCTACGAGTACAAGGCAGCACAAAGTAAGCATAGGATAAGGCTGCAAACCGCATATATGCCCTCTCTTTTCTACCTCTTCCTGGCAACATCAGTACTGATTTTCAGATGTTTCGTTGCTATAGGAGTAGCAGGCAAGGCAGTAGTAAACAAATGTGCAATCTATACTAGCACTTTCACTTACACCAGCTGTGGGGAAGCTGCAGTAGCACCTATGTTTTCTCCACTCCTCTGCTTTCCTCTTCACACAGATCTCTCGTTTCTCCCTGAAAGCAGGGCAGCGGATAAACAACTGCAGCCTGTGAGCCACTGATGTTGTTAATGCTGCCTGCTGTGCTTGTGCTGTGAGGCACAGAGTAAAGAGTGGGGGAAGGTTAGGAGGAGAAATCTCATCATCAGGCCACAGCTGCTGCGAAAGTGGTCATGTCCTCTCTTTCTGCTGAAGCTCTTCAGAAAGAGCTGGGATTGCAAACTAGTAAAGACTTGCTCTTTTTCCTGTGTTTCTCATGAAAAGGCTGGAAACCATCTGTTTTTCACCTTATTCTTGTTCTTGACTGACATTAGGACAGTCCACTTGTTGTCAATATCCCAGGTAGGAGGTGGGAAATCTCTGTGGGATGGGGCCAGAGCCTCTTGGATGTCCTGGCTGAGAGTGGAGGCACGGCGATGTCCGGGGGTTTAATAGTATTGTCTTCTGGACACTGACTACTGTCCTAAAGATAATGAATTGTTTGTCTTCAACTGAGTTGAACTTGTCTAGTATGTTTCTGTTATAGCTATTTTTGCCTTTCTCCTGTTTTGTGAAGAAAAACCTGTGAGATAGGGTTGTTTTTTTTTTTTTTTTTTCCAAAGCAACAAGATAGGGGATCTGTTGGCTGAAATGCCGCCAGACTAATGTGTTAAATATTAGTCATCTCTAAAGAATGATCCTAAAACAGTAATCCTTCTGTTTTATCTGATAACTGCCAAAATGCCTACTGAAATAGCCTAGGGAAATGTCAAAAGAGCAGTTAAAAATAATCCACCATTTCTATGGATAGCAGTTGGCTGTAGGCTGTATAACTCCAGTGAGTGTCAGAACTGACTTGAGGAGGTAGCTGCTAGTTACCCTTAGCTGCTTGTGACAGACTTACGCTGCATCTAATAATATGAAGGAAACTTGGAGAATTTGCCTGCCCATGTGCTGTTAGGTGAGGAGCAATTTTTCACATAGGAGGAAACTAAAGGAGACAATGGAAACTGCTAGTGCTTCTGTATTGCAGTTTTGTTTAAACCCGTAATGCAACAAGGATATTCTTCATTGACTTCCCAAAACTTTATAAATGACAAACATCCTTATCCCTTGGCTTAGTAGCATCTACAATGTGGGTGTTAATGACCAGCCCAGATGCTCCTGCACTGAGGACAGTGGTTCACAGACGCCTAGCTGTTCTTCTAATGCCAGTTGCTTTTGTTGCATTAAAAACAGATCACTGCATATTGCTGCTTCCTCCTTCAGGAGCGACTGTGGTTGTCACCAGGGTAATACACACTCTAAATGGGACAATGCTGTGGGCCCTTGGGGTGATGCTGTTTGTTGAAATATCAGCAGATGGAAGAAACCGTGTTTAGAAGAAGCTACTTGCTACAAGCTTGTTTATCATTCACAAGCCTCTGGTCGTATGAGTAGTATTGTGACTATGGAGTGCAGCAGAAAAGGTTGGAATAGTTTTTAGTATACCTTACATATCATTTTTGATGTTAAGACCTTGATCCTTTTGGATGTAAAGGGAGATTAAAAAAAAACACAAGTATTTACCTCTTTCATATTATAACTCGACTATCCCTCTTCCACTCAGAAATGCTTATCACAGTTGGTTGTAGTTATTTTTTTAGCAAAATCAGGAAAAAAACAGCAAGAAAAAATCATGAAGGTAGTTGTCTCTGCCAGCTACTTTCATTCTTGCTTTCTCTGGATGCTTAAAGTAGCATCTCCTGCACTCGCCACATGGCTCAGGAAGGTGGATCGCACCAGACAGTGTTAACAGTAGTCTGGCTTGGATTTCAAGGCTGTTTATTTGAATGTAGATCTTAATGATGCTCCTTGGGTTGGCTGCTTCCCTTTTCCCAGCCTGTGTCTGGAGGAGCAATGCTGAGAACTGTGGAATGACTCTGGATTTATTCTGTGGAAATTATTTGCAACAGCAGAGAGCAGAGTTTACCTTGAAGCTTACTATGGTTATCAGCCTATGATATTTCAAGGTATAGCAGCCTGGATGCTGATTTGGGTTGCAGCAGGTAACTCCACAGACTCTGCTGAAGATTTCCGCTTTACCCCAGGTCACTCACATCAGAGCTCTGTGGCCACAGAGAGATGTTGTGGTAGCACCAGGTAGCAAATCCAGTGTCCTTGTTGCAATAAAAAACAGGCAGCCCTGAGAAATGGGAAGGAAAGTCAGATAACAGAGCTAAAGACTTTTGCATATGCATATAAAATAATGCATATACTTTGAAACATTTACAACTGTTACTTTCATAAAGTGACAGAAGGACCTAAGAAGGACCTGCATAAATTTTCCTGTGATTCTGGGATCTGACTAATGATTGGATTAGTCATATTATCGGTAATCAGAGTGGGTTTTAGCCTCTCCTCCCTTCACTGAGATACAATGATTGCTTTCTGGATCTTAGAAGTTCAGAGGCAGAGGCAGGCATTTAAATGCTAGCTGAATGGTTTTTAAACTCTGATCTGCAAACTACTTCTAAGAGCCCATGAAAAGTAGTAACTAAGGACAGTATACCTTCTGGAGGTTAAATCTTCTATGGAAAGGTCCAAAAACTGAAAAGAATTGGAAAAACCWTGCACCTGCCTCTGTGGGCGCAAGCTTGATTGATATGACTCTTCTGCAGAAATGAAATGTCTTGCACAGTTCCAGTTTTCCTGAAGAATTCTAATTTTGTATTTGAAACAAAACATTAGTTTGTATTGGTACGCACACAAATAAGCAGAATTAGTAGTCTTGGTTTAAAGTGGCTGTGTCCAAAGACCGTGTTTATTTGTGTAAAGGCGATTTATCATCCAGGCTCTTTGTAACTGCAGAAGTGGAATACATAGAAATGTGAAACAATAACAATGTGTAACTATAAAATAAAACATTTTCCAGCTAATGTTGAAAAGAGGCCAGCTGCAAGAACAGAGAAGCAAACATGCTACTGCTACATGTGGCCAGAGCTTTTCAGAGGAACAGATGAAAAATTGTTTTCAATTTGAGCAAGCAGGAAGAGTAGAAGTTTGAGGAAACTTTTTGTGTGATTCCCCTTTTTGAGCRGGAGGCTGACTTGGCTTTCCTATTGCACTACAGTTCAGGGTCATTTTATCATTTGTTATTTTCACTATTTGCCTCCTGTTTGTCCTTTTCTGGAATGAGACGGTTCAAGTTTGGTTAGTCGGTGTTTGAGAGTAGTCTGATGATATGCTTCACAGAGAGGAGAGGCCATTATCAAGGACCAGGTAGTATTAACTTACTCCAGGCTTGCAGAGAAAGGAAGCACTGTAACATTATGGATAAGGAAGAAATGTTGTAGCAGTGGCCTGAGATAAGGAAGTTTTCATGAGTAAACTATTTGTTTTTTTCACAGTATCTCAAGTATAGTGTCTGTAAAAACTCTCAGATAGAAGATCAGTTGTGACTGTATAACGCAGGTGGGTAAACTGAAGCAAGTGCCTTTTTGGAACAGAAGAAACTGATTTAAGTCAGGTCATTGATCCCTTAGGACCCTGGGAATAAGGCACAGACTCTGCAGGGTAGGTTTTATCCTGTAAGCATGAGACAGTATTCATTCTCTCAGTGCACATCTGAACAGAAATACAGCTGGAAATTAGGGTCTCTTCTCATTTGCATGGATACAAGTCCAAAGTAATGAAAGCCTTTTGAATTTACGTGGCTGTATCTAAGTGGAAGCTAGGAATCCGGATGACTGGTAAATTGAACAGCAATGTAAAATGACTTCTGGAGAACTTGTTCACATAGGAAAGTTATACGTGGCTGACTGGAGTGTGTATTTAGAGCACATTACATTAACCCTCTGTGAGGATGTGTAGCATGGGGTTCATTTCCACTAGTTCACAAAATAGGCTACTCCTTCTGAGCTATCTCATAGTTTCTGTTTGTAGGCACTGCAGAATGACTCTTGGGACATGATAGGTGCAAAAGAGAAACTAAAAACACCTTTTATCTTAACGTCCCGCTTTTATTTTTTTGTTGCAACTTCTTGCACATCTTTACCCTCTTGATGAGTAAACTGTTATTATTTTAAGCATCCTGTGAGTGCTAAATAGGTGAGAGGGTCCTATAAGTGGCTCTGAATTCATTCATGACTAATGTGGTCAAAACTTTTCACTGGAGCTGCACTTCTGGCTGCAGGCTTGGATTCCAGGCTGCCTTTGAAATGCAACTTGGATAAATGGTGTCTGCAAAAATCCACATTTTTAATCCATAAGTATTTCATTCACCTATCTTCTGAGGGCTCCTGTAAGCTTGGATATTTAAAAAAAAAAAAAAAAAAAAAAAAGGTTTTCATCATATGAAAATGTAGGCTGTTCTCCTCAATTACTGTTGGAAAACTGAGACAAATTAGCGAGATGACCTGTTGCACATCACATGGGAAGCTGTATGCAAAAGCTAGAAATAATTCTATGACTCTCTTCACCTTCATTTATAGATCTCTATATTCAGCACCTCTGAAAAGCTAACCCCCTTAGCTTCCGAGGCAGAATTTCGTACTTTAATTGTAGGATCATTGTATCACCTTCCCAGGAAGTACCAAGTCGTTTTAAAAAAAAAAAAAAAAGTTACATTTCACTCCTAAGTCCGGAGGGAGAATGGCATGAACGGTATTAGTTTACTTTCAGAACTGGGAGCTATTCCAAGAGCAGTAAATCAGAGGCCATCCCCACAGGGGTGCTTGGAGGATGAATAAAGATTTTGCAACAGAAGTGCTCGTATCGATGCAGTCTCTCACCTAGCTTCATGTTCTTTGCTATGCTGACCTCTAGGGAAACTTTTCTGCAAATCCGTTTGCCAAAGCATTTGTATGGGAAACTATCTAGTAGCTTAAAACTCGTTGCTGCCCTTTTCACGACAGGGGCCAGGCTTTGGGTGGCAAATCGGAAGCAGGCCTTCATGTGAAGCTGCAAGCGGTTTGCTGCTCCCTCCACCGGTTCCAACACGCCTGAGTGACTCGAGGTCTGAGCGCATTTGGGCAGAGTTCAGGTGGCAGAGGAAATGCATGCTGCGCCAAGGAGCAACTTGTCTGTTCTCAGTATCTGTGGACTAGGGAGATTAAAAAAAATTGAAAGGGGCTCTGCAGTCTGAGGCTGAGTGGAAGCAGGGCAGCATATACCTTTTCACCCAAAGCTAAGACCACTTCAGCAACAGATGAAGTTCTAGCCTGGCAGCTTTAGGAAGAATAAATAGATTGTTTTCCCAAAGGAGCTTGGGCTAAGCAGTGACTGTGCAAGTTTCTCCCAACAGCAGGCAAGGAGTCTGTCTTAGCAGGAACTTTTCAGGGGCTGAAAAGCTAGAAAGCTCTATTCAGACTGGTGCCAGTTAGCAACAAAGCCCAAAGAAGGGAAACAGAAGACTAGAGGCATGGAAGATAATTTTTTTTTCATTTGTTTTGAAAGAACTATTTAAAAGAGAGGACGAGATGATAGGAGAGACATGCATATTCTGTAGGAAAAAAAAAAGTCTTAGGAGATCTTGTTTCTTCTTCTCCTAATATTCAAGCAGGGTAATTTGCTGGCAATTTCAGATTAAGAACATTTTTTCTTCTAGATGCTAAAGGATGAAGATAAGCCTTCCTGGCTAATAATGACCATTCTAGAGCAGTGAAGTTTCTCTCTCTCAAGTAGCATGATCCTACTTGAGTTATTCTCTCAAGCAGAAGACCTGAGCACCATCCTAATGTGTATGATTTGCCACACTTCCAGTGCAGAAAATTCACTACCATACAAAATTAGAAGAGGCAAAACCCTAGCAAAAATTTGTTAGTTATGATGGCATAGGATTGGAAAGGATCTTATTTTTCACAAAGCTCAGGCTTCTGCTGTCATAGGCAGCCACATCAATCTTTCATGAATGATGAAATCCCTTTGATAGACTGATCAAGCTTCATGTCTTGCTGGGTTTCACAATTTGGTTCCTTCTACTAGCAGATGACTCCAAAATCTCATTCTTTTAATGAGTAAGAAACATGCGTTTCCAGCCTATGTTTATGGATGGTTTGTTTATAGCTACTTGCACTATTGCAAATAGTTCTTCTTTCGAGATGTTTATCTCCTTTTCTACCCTGAAGTTAATTTTACAGAACAATGAGATTTCCTGCTAGTCTTTGCTATGCAAGACTAACCATGCTCTGCTCGCCTCCTCCTAAAAATATGATCTCCGTACCACTGATATCTTTGTAGCCTGTTCTGCACCTGTTGTGATTTGACTTAAACTTTCTCTGAGTAAGAATGACCAGAACTGATGCAGACTCAAAGATTTATCAGTGAGCTAAAGAGGGCATTAATTTTTCTCAGTTCTTTTCTAGAGTATAGGCTGTATTTGGCCATTTTCACTGTTAAATCCTGTTGTCTCATGATCAGCCAATGCACAAGTCTTTACCCTTCTCTGTCTTTTCCAACAGCTGAGTTCACAGAAACACTTATTTTGGTTGGAAAGAAAAATCACTGAAGTAATTAATCTAGCTAGCTTTTCCACAGTGCCTTGGGAAACTTGAATTATTGTACTTCAGTCACTAGACAATCTTAGGGCAAAACACAGATACAGCTGCAGTCAAGAAAAGGCAGAGGTATTAACAGAGAAAGACAGTGCATTTAGACTATTTTTGTAAAATGGTTACAAGAAATGTGAATGCATGGAGTACTTCAGAGAGTAAAAATAAGATGTCTTCTATGCTTAACCAAAAAAATCCAAGCTCTGTAGGATGATGGTCTGATTGAGTTCAGGTCAGATATTACAGACACCACAGAAATTTTAATTTCTAGCTCTGTGTGTGTGGGGGGGAACTATATTTATTTAAGAATTGAAGCAGGTTGACACTGGAAGACTGGAAACAAAACTGGAAAGAGCTCYGGATAATCCTTGCTGCTCTGGAGGAAAAAAAACCAACCAAACAAAAAATGCAACACAAATCTAGCAGGTCAGCAAACGAGCCCTGAGGAATTATGCTCAAAAATAAAGATTCTCAAACTGCTGAAAACTTTTCTTAACTGTCTTTCTCTCGAGGGATTGCCAGTCTGTCCTGCATGAGGATGCTGCTGTGAAGGACTTTACACATCATGGTGACAAAGACAGGATACGGAAACTTTAAAAAAGGAAGGAAGAAAACGCATTAAAAACCTTAACAAAAAAGAAGTGGCAACATTGCGCATGAAGTACATAGCAAAGCCTCCTTCTTTGTGCATGAACAGGTCAGTATCAGTTTGTATCAACAATATCATATTAAAGAAGGTGGACAGTCACTTGGAACAAAGACCTTGGGCAGCCTTACTGTGCTTTTCAACATCCAGCAAAGTACTTGGGTAAAAACAGAGCATGAGTTAAGGTGTTTGTTTAAAAATATGTATATATATTTTAAAAATTATGTCAGGTTTAGCCTAAGTTCCCTCCCCAGCTGCTAGGGAAGTTCTCTTCTAATGGCTCATTTTCCAGAGCTGGCATCCAAATACTTTTGGAGGTGATGCCATTTTGGGCCTCAGCCTTCCATGTGTGTTTTTCTGTTGTGTTTACCACTGTTTTCATCTGTTGTGCATAAGACAACACCTCTCAAAATAGCAGATATCTGCAAAGACATAGTTCCTAAGGCATAAGGTTTCAGCTTGTTTCAGACCAACCAACCCTGGACCTCCTCAGAACACTGATTCTCACAACATTGCAGGAGATGGACAAAATAGATCTTTTAACCTTATTTTTGTGCTCATTTCCTTCCTATGTACTCTTTCCCATGAAGTCCTGTGGAAACAAGTTGTCATGTATCCTACATTTTCTGGCTCTTTGGGAAGCAAGCAATCGGCACGGTGCCATCGATGGCTTCAGCGCTTCTGAAGAATTCAGTTCTCTGAAAGGCATCTGTTTCAGATATGCTTTGTAATGCCAGGACCCTATGGATTTCTACAGCTTTTCCCCACTGAATCCAGAGCCTCTGCCACCACTAGCCTGAGAGCTGCCAACACTGAGATGACTGCTGTTGGCAAATCCCTCTACAATCTGGAATAACCAACTTGCAGGCAGAGAAAACTTGCTGTCATTAGAAGCCTGGCTTCTAGTGAAGGCGTTCCTCTTACAAGTCATGAGGCTCATTCCACATGCAAAAACTCCAGAGCTCTGCTGTTAATCACACGGCTCTTCCAAATAATATATTTTTGCTTCAGAAATGCTAGGGAATACCTGGGAGTAAACTGGAAATTGCAGCCTGTATTGACTTGGCCAAGCCCATCCTGTGTAACTATCCATGGTCTCTGGAACTGCTTCTGTTGTGAAGGGTTTTCCGTGTTTGGCTGGGTGTTGGTTGTTTGTGTGGTTGGGTTTTTTTGTTTGTTTGTTTTAATCCCAGAAGCCTGATGTGTATTTGTTTCAGTGAGGGTGCTTCTCCACGTGCCACACAACACACGYTGTTGCTTCATAGCTGTTGAATATTCACATATGCAATGAGCAGCAAAAGGTATCAGCAAAGCTGATGTTATGGAAAGGAAAGCTATTTGACGATTTACCACAGACTAAATCTGAGAAGCATTCCACTTTGGACAGTGAGGATGATATGAGGTATGCTGCTACTGACCCCTGTGCTACATCTAAGTTTTGTGATGCACAGCGTGTTCATGAGTAAATGCAGCTCAAAGAAAAATAAACACACCATGGGCTAGGTCACAGTAATCCTTCTTGGCTAGTAACCATCTCTCCTGAAATGGCTTCACCCATTGCCCTTAAATGCAGGCTGAGTTTTACAAATCTCGCGTCTGTTTGTGATTCAGCAGTGACTACCTTCCAAATTTCTAACATCACCCAGCAGGCAGGCCAGTATGTGAGGATTTCTCCTTCACCAGGCTATGGGAGATTATTAAAGAAGAGAAAAACGAATGAAGGCGTTCTCAACAAGGCATAGGTTTTAAGAGAAAACATGAAGGAAAGTGTGTGTGTGTGTGTGCGTGTGCATATGTGTATAATTAGAGAATCATGTAATGAATGCTTTGATTATAGTCTTTGTAAGAAATGTGAATCAGAACAGAGAGATAAAGGGTGAAGTAAAATAGCAGAGTTGTAAAAKAAGGCTTGCTGGAAGTGGATGATGTACTGAACTTTGAAAGGAGGGATACTGCTGCTTTGGTCTGGGAAAAGGGAGGAAGCCACTGGAGGGATTCAAGGAGTTGAAGTACAACAGTGGAAAAGAGGTTTTTTTTTTTTTTTTTTTTTTTTTTTTTTTTTTAGTCGTGTATTTTACAGTACATAGTTGGCTAGCTAACAATTAGGCTGGAAGGTGACCAGAAGACTATTAAGTCTATAAGGAAAGACAGCAAATTCTTCTTAAAGCACTTAGGATGACATTCAGGGTGGTATGTTAGACACACCTAACAAAACAAAACTGGTTGAGAAGCAGTGCTAAGCAGAACAAGGGTTGCAGTATAGGCAGCAGAGAGGCAGCTCAAGCTGTGAAAGTCAATAAAATYGTGAGAAAGTGAAAGGTAAAGAGGGCAGAAAAAAGGGAAGAGAAAACTTGAGACTTTATTGGAGTCTGAAATCAGCACTCAAGCAGGTTGGAGGAAAAATAGAAATATGCAAAATTGAAACTAGTTTCAATAGGGTAAAACATCAGAAAAACATTTATTTTTCAGGAAGTAATGAAATCGCTTTAGTGTTCAGTTCAGCATGCCTTGCAGTAGGAGTGTTTTCATCTAAGGCTCTAACCCAGGTGGAGTTCATATACTTTCAAGTTAATAATAAGGACCCCCATAAAACCAGGAAAATTCACTTGGACCTAGACTTTTGTAAACTGCTTTTCAGAGCTCTCTTTTAGTTTGCCCAGTTACCCTGCCTTGATTTTATTGTGTTTTTTTTTTTCCTCCAGTGACTATGCTCACTTAAGCAAGTCAGAATAGTGGGTGAACTTACCCTTGCAAAACTCTCCTGAGTAATATTAAGTGTTACAAAATTTTTGCATGCATTCATTATTGCAGGAGACATAATTGGTTTGACTGAATCTATAATGCCTCGCATGGCCGTTCTCTACTCTTGAAGCCAATGCCAAGCACAAGGCGGGCAAAGTGCAGGATAGCCCTACCCTGAAGGCTGGGTTAGGCCAGAGCGCTGTTCTGCTCCACGGTGTAAAGCAAGAGCAACATGCCAGGATTTGAGTTAAGGCTGCTCTAGCCTAAGGATTTAAGTAGTTCTCCAGTGTCTCTGCTGGCCTCTGCACTGTTAAAGAAGGAGCCAAGCCTGATGCTGCTGATTGGAAAGGTTTACCTGTAGGCCGATAGTTGCATGGATTTGCTTGTGTTTTGGACTTCTCTGTATGTTTTCCAAAGTCAAGCAAGCACACAAAGCGAACCTCCAAGAGGCAGCTTGTGCTACAGTTTGAGGTGCTGGCTGAGCTGTAGGAGACTGAAGTGTGGTGAAACAGGTCAAAAATAGGCTCTAATGAACTGAGTTGCTGCAGACAGCTGCCTTGAAAATGTTGAGGTGGGGAGCAGAAAGGCTAAGTAAAATTGCTTTTATCTGCATGGGATTACTGTCTTTTTCCAGCAAAATATTGGACACATATATACCTTGTTGGGTTCTAAAATGAGGATCTTTTGTTTCCCTGTTAAGTGTGTGCTTCATCTCAACCCAAAGCTTTATTATTATGGAATTTCCCAAGTGCTTCAGCCAATAGTAGACAGTGAACTCCTGTTCTGTTCTGGGTTTCAGCTGTCACACTAGAAAAGATGATTGCCTATGTAGAAATAGGCTTTCACCTTATAAAAAAATCTGTCTTTAGTTCAGTATTCACTTGTGAAAACAGTTTAAATCATGATCATGATGAATTCACCAGATTTGCTTTGATGATTGGGTTCATAGGGAACTTGTATGATAGTATTTTTGTTTATTTGTAAATTGTATAATAGGGATCTTGGAAACAGTACGTAGTATATTGGCTAAAGCAGGAAGGGTGAAGGGCATCACTTTCCCCTAGTGTAAGTAGGCCACTCTATATGAGTGCTGTAAATGAACAAAATGTATCAATCCCATGATCTTGCTAAAGAAAAAACAAAACTCTTTATTTTAGATGTGTAGGAGACTGGTTTTACCTGATTTACCTGCAAATCCTTAATTTTGATATGGAATTACTGGTGTCGCTTTGTGAAACAAATGACATGCAGAGAAAGGAAAACTGCTCRTATGAGATCCTCTGCAGTATATAGACTTTTAAAGTAAAACAAAGAACATAGAGATGATAACCTTAAATCTGCTTTATGCCTCTTGTTGTTAAAAGCAGTCAGACCCAGGAAACACCTACTCTGAATTGCTTTAGTTATACAATACACCAGCACTTAAATTCACTTAGACTTATGGCAGGTTTGCATAACAGTAGTGCACTGGTTTCTATGGGGAAAAATAATAATGGTTTATCACACACTTTGTCAGCAACTAGGTTTTGACGTTCTCCCACCCTGCTCACAACTTCAGAGAGATATTGCAGTGATCTTCTTCCCCCATCTTACGGGGGTAGGGCAATTCCTACCAAAGCAGGCTTTCATATAGACTAAGTGTGATGAAAAAGTTGCACACAGGACAACTTTAGCAAACTTGATATCTCACAAGTATTTTATTAGGTCGCCTCTTATTGCTGCTCTTAACTGAATTGCTGAGAGAACAAAATACTCCAACACAAACTCACTTTTAACAAGCCTTTAGCAACTTTGCTGGTCACAAACAGTGGCAATGACCAAGCAATTTGCTAACAGGAAAGAAACCTTTCTTTGCAGTGTGTTTACATCTTCTTGCATGCATCACTAAACCTTGTCTCTAACYTGCTACCTTATCTAAGAGAAAAGATATTTAGTCTATCACCTGAAGGTTTTCTTTTGTTTGGTTGGGTTTTATTTTGTTTTCAGACTCTAAACATCTGAGGAAAGGGCTTGAAAGCCTGTAATTGTTCTTTTCTCTCTCACTTAATCATTCTGTACATTCTGGTAGGTTGTTAGCCTATACATTAATTACATTTGCAATTTTCAGTCAAAGCATTGCTTAAGTTGCAATATCTTATTGAAATAGTTTCAATATCAGGTTAACAGTCCATTTGACTAAATGGAGAAACTTATAAAAGGTATTTTAGTGGCCCCACCATCCTTGCATCAGTCAGCAGGTTCTCTGGATCTTTTCCTTGAAACACATTTATAGATCACTTCTCCATCTGTAGACCTCAAGGCTGTGTGTGCATTTCTGCTTGCTGCGGTTGTACCTGGGCCCTGGATTTTAACCTGGTCCCCGGAGAGCCATACTCTTCCTGCTATCACTGTCTGGTGGCATGTAAGGTGCATGTAAGGTGAGGTGTCTATGTGACTAGAGAGTCTTCTCTAAGGCCAGGTACCAGTTAGTTGGATATTTGCTTGTGCTGCACTTGTTTAGAGGAAATACACTTGCTCCCAGATGGGATTAAAATTTGGTTATTAAACGACATCCTTTATATGAAAATTTTTGTTTGCACAGAATTTGTGATTGAGCTAGCTAGTAGAAAGTTTAGAGCTGCTTCTTATTACATGTGGGGGGGAGCCTTTTTGTAGCTGAAATAAGCTTTATCATACAGTACAATTCACTTTAAAAGAGACCTTGATAGCTCTCCTCTACTGAACTTTGGTTTTTCTCAGCTGATATGTTTTATGCCTTTCAGTGTAGAAATACACACAAAACTTAGATTGTTCTGACTTCTTTATATAAATACATTCCCCTGCAAAACTGGTATTCCATCCACAACAGTTCGCTCAAAGGTTTTCCAAAGAGTGGTGATTCTTGGAGCTTTATAGTGACACCTTTTAGTCTTTCATGGGGTTTTTTTGTTTGTTTTTCAGTCATGAAAACTGTTTAGGATGGTAACATTGCCATTTGGGGAAGGTGGGAAAGCTTGAGTGATGCCAGTTTCTCTGGCTTGTTACTAGTCTCTTTAGGCAACTTGTATTTTGCCACGGCTTTGGCATACCATTTTTAGCCAAGCAAAACAAAACAAAAAACAAACAACCACACACACCCCACACACACAGCAATGGTGCAGATGACCTTTGTGGGGCAGGTGTGGGGCTGCAGTGAAGTCTAAGACTGGCTTGAGYATCATGAATTTTAAACTGAATTCTTCAGTTCTAGCCGTTTGTCTCTGGGGTTGCTGTGCCTGCGTAAGGTGAGCTCTCTGTTTTGAAAGGAGCAGTGCGCTGAACCCCCACGGCTACCGACGGGAGTAAGGAGCCCTCCGTGACGGCCTAGGTCTGTCAGGCACCGACGGCCCCCTCAGGGGGGAAGCGCCTCCCGCTGACTGTAAGATGCAGCGGGCGCCCTCCCCGCCGCTGCCCTCAGGGTCCCTGCCGCCCTCCCCGGCTTAGGGGGAGGCCCCGGGGGGGACAGGACGAGCCGGTGCGCCAGGGCCCCGCCGGGCAGGGTAAGGGGTTTCGGCGCAGGCGGAGGGCTGCGCCGCGTCGCCYTGGCAACACCTCCACCGGAAGTGCCGCGGCGACCTTTGACCTCAGCGCCAGGAACTGCCTCAYCCTCGCTCCTTCCCTCCCCTCCGTCGTGAAGCGCACGCACCGCCCTCACCGCGAGACGCGGCGA
>NW_020450833.1:0-9589 GCF_003343035.1 Apteryx rowi | reverse complement strand
GCAGGAGGGGGTGGCGGCGGGCCGGGGGGGAGCCGAGGCTTCTTCGTCCTCCTCCAAGTCCCGCAGCCGCCACAACCACACCGGGGGCCAGGACCGAGAGGGACTCAAGAGCGGCGGCGACGGCCGCAGGAAGGGCTCCCTCACCTCCCCCGGCAGCGGCAGGAAAGAGCGGGAGAGCAAAGCGCACCGCAGCCGGACGAAAGCGGCCAAGGAGCCGCCCTCGGCCTACAAGGACCCGCCGAAGGCCTACCGAGACGACAAGCCCGAGCCCAAGGCCTACCGGCGGCAGCGCTCTTCACCCAGCCCCGGCCGGGACGACAGCCCACCGCTGCACCGCTCGTCGCAGAGCCAGCGGAGCCGCAAGTCGCTCAGCCCCGTGGGCGGCCGCTCGCCCCTCAGTCCCTACAGCCGCCGCCGCTCGCCCAGCTACAGCCGGCACAGCTCCTATGAGCGCGGCGGGGATGTGTCGCCCAGCCCCTACAGCAGCTGGCGCCGGTCGCGGAGCCCCTACAGCCCTGTCATCCGGTGAGTGCGGGGCGCGGGGGCGGGCGGGGGGCTCGGCCCAGCTCAGAGGAGAGACGCTCGTGGAGCAACAGAAAAAGCCCTCCCTCTTGCCCTCTCGCTGCCAGAGAGCTGGGGTGGGGGGGAAGGGGGCCRGGACACATACAAAGGTCTTCCTGTCCTGCCTGGGGAGACACGAGGCTCTTCTGCAGCTATTTCTATCGCTGAGAGACTCTATAGCTCGAAAAAAATGCTTTTAAAAGCACTAAACAGCACAAGAACGTTTTCAGATGAGTGTGTTACCTTGAATGGAAGGTGACTCTCGGAGGGCAAGGTTTTTAAAGGACTGATTTTGTTTTTTAAGTTTTTGTTTATAAAATGTGGAGATTCCCAGGTGCATTTTTACATACCCTGTGGGAAAGGGTGCATGTTTGAATACTTTTGGGCTTGGTTTAATCCCCCCTAATCTAAAGAGGAACCAAACTGAGAGGCAATTCATGTTGCTAGTGTTTCTTGTTCTTTGGAGGTCTATAGAAAGATTTAGACTTTGTTTCGCTGGGAAGAGAAGCTAATGTCAAATTTTGTTAAATTGCCTTCATGCTTTACACAACCTATAAAATCATATTCAGTCTCTCTTCCCAGTAAAGAGTATGATAGCATGTACTATACATGTTGTATTTGACATGTGCTTGCAAAGAGCTTTGTTACCGTTAATGGGAACTCAGAATGTAAAGTTCAGCATTGCTGTGACTTTTCTAGGTTTTATATAGAGAAAACAAATAACGTGAACTGTATCTCTATAATCAGACACACACAGTGCTGCAGAATTAAAGCGCTTTAAAATATTTTAACTTTAAATTCCCAGTGGTTTTGTTGTATTTGGTCAATTTGTGTTTATAACTGGAGACTTCTATTTCCCCTGTTGGAATCTGACTGTTGACACATTGTTTACAGGCTTACTTGTAAACTTAAATTCACATGTGAACTTAGATTTTAAATGTATAAGGTGCTTTGCCATTTCCTTGGCAAGAATTTATTTAAAAGGCATTACCTGGTAGGTTGTATGAGAACTGTTGCCTGGTGTTTCTAATTTTGCATCAGTCACCATTTGTGGTGCCACGCAGCGTATCCAGTGAGAGTGCTGAAGCTGTTTCTGTGTTTCACTGACTGTCAGTAAGGTCTGCTGTTCTGGGTGTGTATCAAACGCTATTGAAAGAGTGAAGTAACAAAACTGCATCCTACTTTGTTCAGAGGGATAGAACAAAGGTGCCTTTGCAAAAAATGATGATTGTTTTGAGGTACAGTTGTGTGGAATAATTTTGTAAACAATAGAGTGTTTCAAGCAGAAAATACTACGAGTGGTCTGAAAAAGAGCACTTTGTTGTTGTTGCTGTTGTTCCATGAGAGTCTGTTACAAGTGCCCAAGGGTCCTTTTTTCAAGATGATTTGAATAGTAGAATAGCAGGAATGTTATGGGAATGTTTTGACAAAATAATCTGGTTTCCAGAATGTTTTCTGTAGAACCTTTTGTCTTGGAATAGGAATGCTAACAATGACAAGCAAAATTATGTATGTGAGGTTTGCACTTAAGAACAGCCATATTAGTCAGACTGATGGTCCAGTTTAGTCTAGGATCCTATCTTAAACAGTGCGTAATAGTGCTGTAGTAGAAGGTGCAGAGGATTTTGTAGTGGATAGCTACAGAACAAAGTGCAGGAAGTGTTTTCTTTCCTGTCAGTAGTGGGGCTGTGATTTGAAGCTGTTCTTTCAAATCCTTTTTTTGTCACAAGTATCTAAACCTTTCTTGAGTTGCAGATCTGTTTCCAGGAGTTAGCTTTGTGACTTCACTCCTTCCTTCCTCCAGTTAAACTTAAATTTGCATCCAGTCTCTTACTGGATATAGATAAATTATTTTGTTAACTAGTGCAGATTGTCAGGTTTACTGAAGAGGGATTGGAATGGCTGAGTGAAAGAAAAGGTTGCTGTAGAAATCAAGGTCAGTCTGTCCTAATGTGCCATTAATTTTGAAAATGAATTGGGTATTTTGATCATCCTGCAAGTCTCTTTTTACAGAAAAAGAAAGAAATCAAAAGTGTGAAGACAAACTTCGTTATTCTTAATGTTTGCCTATTGTGGAGAAATGCGAATTTTTTGTTTCTGTTTTTTTACTCCCATATGGCTATTATGCATTAATTGTTTTTTGTGGTATTTGGGGGGAAATAACTTAAATGGAAGATTATTGCATGATTGTTTTAGTTATTCAAAATTGTGTTGTAATTGTTTATTTGTTGCTTGACTCAGTGGTGGTGTACCACAAAAACTGAAAATTTTTGCTGTGCAGTTTAGTTACTAGTATAGCAGCCTTAGACTTGATAAAATATAATGTTTTCATGAGGGCAACAGCTTCTTACAGCACCTGTCGTCTTGATCTGGATGATTTAAAGACATAATTCTGGGCTTGTATCCAGGTATAATGGCGTCAAGACAGTAAGAACTTTGTATGTTACTAGCTGTTTGCTGACTGCAAGTCTGTCTGCTATTTTCATTCTGTATTTCATATGTGAATCTCTAGCAATTATATATTACTTATCTAGTTATTTTGGTATGTAGAAAATGAGAATGAAGTGGTTCTAGTGAGCCGGAAAACCCATGTATCTAGAATCCTGATCTTTTTTCATCTAGGTCTCTGAACTGCTCAGTGAGAAGCTTCTAGTAAACAGCAGAAGAGAAACAAGTGAAGTCAGCTTCACTCATTTGACTCTGTTTTTTCTCAAGCAGCAGTAAAAGAGTGAAACTGATGCGAGTTAGAGCTCTGAATCACGATAGTGCCTCTGATTAGTGACCTTCAGCGGTGTTGCCTGGCGATAGGTTCTGAACAGAAGCAAAGGCACTAGATGCGGTTTGTGCTTGGAAAGTTGTCCTTGAATGGTAAACTACTTGCCTTTGCCTTTATGATAGCCGTGGCCATCTATTTTTTTGTGAAAACTGATTGTTTGAGCTGTTCCCACTCATTGGACAAAGCTTTTCCACTGGCTGCTGGTGAAGTTGTAATCCTTTGTTGTAAGAATCAGTTTAAATATTACTTTATGAATGAGAACTGACTGTACTGTCTATAATGAACAGTATGACTTGTATTTTCTTGTGAGTAGTAACACAGTTGTTCTAAAGTAGCAGATGTACATTTTCAAAATGGAAATTCTTCCATAACACCAAAATACCATAATACCAAAAATACCACAAAAGTATGAGGTATTTATTTCTCTACCCATAAACTGACTGGATTTTAAAAAAGCTCATGACACTTAAAATATATATGGATACATATGCATGCAGGCGCACACACACACACAAACACGTATATAGAAAGATATAGATGTCTATCTCAGCATGACYGACCAAGCAGGCATAGTCTCCCTTTGGAAACTAGCTTAGGATGAAATTGTAGGAAGAGTTGTTTCTCATAAATTTAGTCAGGTTTTATGCTCTGTGATCACACATTTAATTCAGTTAGCTGTATATATGAGTAATCACATTTTTCTAAACTTGGATACACCTACCAATATGGCTGGATAAAAGTAAGTAGGTGGAGCGCTGTTAGCATAGTACTACTGTATGCATGGATGTTGTTTCTAGGAAAAATATGAGATTTCTTTTCTTACTGGTACTGTAGAGCTATCTCATTTTGTAGCTGTAGTTGGCCCATAGCAGTGCGGCTCTGTGAAATACATATCACTTGTGAAACCGAAGCAAGCATAGGGAAAACGGTAAAATATGTATTCAAGTAGTAAATGCCGACTTTGTGGGAGAAGCCATGGCTTCATACACTGATATAAAAATAGGAAAGAGACCAGTAATTCTGCTTCTGGATTTAAAGCAGTAGGAGAGATTTTTGAGACTTTTTTTTGTTTTGGTTTGATGAAAAGAGACCTTCTGTATAAAGCTCTTTATTCTTGTTTAGTAAAACTGTGTTTTGCAAAATTTTAAATGTGAAAATATACATTTTCATTGTTGAGAAACAAATTCACTGTATATTGAAGCTCTCACTCTAGTACGTATTCCGAATTTATTGAGATTTGTTTTGCTAGTTGGTAGTGAACTTTGCCTTTTGCCCAACCACTGTGACGTGCCTTACCCTTTCCTCTTCTCTTTTTTCTTTCCTTATTGTGGGAAGGCACTTCATTTAAAAATGAAATTTTAGATGTATTTAGAACACAGAATTTGAGTCGACTTCCATTCTTGCTGGTTGATCGTTTTGTAGGCAGAGTTCTCAGTTGAGAATACAGGGTTACAAAGTAGATTTAAGAGACAAATAAAGTTAATGTTTAGGATTTTTCAGTATTCCTACAGTATATGTAATAGAGCCTTTTAAAGATTTATGTTTTGAATCGGTAAAACAAGTTAGGTAGTCCTCATGCACACAGCAGCTAAATAGGTGGTTTCTTGCACAGCTACTTAGAATATAGCCCTGAACTAGGGGCTAGAGAAAATAAATAACAAGGTATCAAGTGAAGAGAACACTTACTGTTGTGGATTAAAGGAGTGAATTGTACATTTGGCTGCTAGTACCTCATGGAAAAACTATACTTTGATTATGAACTAGAATGTCTTGTCAAGGTGGTTTCAGTTACTGAGTGATTATAAATGTCTTGGAAGATCTGTGGTAAAGCCAATTGATTAAATTTAGGTCTGCCTTTTCAAATATGCTATGACCTTACCCTGCACTGGAAGATGGCAGCGCTTACACAGTATTACAGCATTCAGTGGTAGTTAATGGTAGTGTTGGGCTATAGCATGTGTTTTAACCTCCTTTTGTTTTATTCAATTTCTTATTATTCCATTTTTACTCAGATTAATTCCTTTGTGCTCTGTCTCATCTAAAAGTACATAGAGGTAGGACAAATCAGTCCCATCACTGAACTCTGTAGACCCTGGTTTGTTCTGAGCATAATATGGTTTGTGCTTAGGTAACGCACGTAACTGGCTACTAGCACTTTGGATTTAGCTTGCTCTTAAAGCAGTTAAGAAGAAAAGAGGTTTTCAAATTTACAAACAGGAGAAGATAACGCGTGACTGTTCTGATTTGCTTTTTTATTTTTAAAAGTGTGTATGGGGGAAATGGGAAAGAGAAGCAAGCAGAATAGTGTGGTAAGAAAAAACATTTGTGCTAAGTGAGACCTGTGTTCCTGGAAATCCATGTTTAACAAGGTTATTTTTCCTTCCTCTATACTTTCAAATATCAAGATAGTAAGATATAGTGCTCTTAAGTTACTATTTGGAATTCTTTCATTCTGTGCTTGAGAATGTAAATGATGTTATGTTATTAGACATTTACTGTTAAATTTGTTACAGAATCTACTGATTGATATAATTGATACATTAACAAATGAAGTGTAATAAAATGTTGCATGGAGAGAAAGAGGAACTTTTTGTGACACGTTGAAGCTTGTATCTGATAACACCAATATCTTAGAGTAGGCTTTTATACAATGAGTAAGAGCATTGCGTAAATTAAGCAGAGAAAAATGAATAGTAGTCTGTTTTATGAAATCTAGGATGTTAGGCAAAGATTATTATAAAGAAAAAGCTTTGTGACCTAAAACAACGAAAAAAATTCTTTATTTAAAAAAAAAAAATCTGTCTGCGTTTTTTTGTTCTAAAAATGGCGGGGGGAAATGATGAGTTTTGGCTTCGGAACGAATTACTTGTTCCTAGTGCTTTCTTCCCTTATTGGTTTCTTTAATGTGCTTCTCATATATGTTTTGTAGTTAATRTCTTAAACTTTTTTTTCTGGTTTCATTTAATAGCTAGACTTAATATTATGTAATTATTTCAGGTTTCTTTTCAGCTAATCTAGTTGTGCTCCTACTCTCTTTTGTGGCTGTCTCCAGGAAAGAAAACATGCAGTTTTATGTCAACAAAACTCGGTTCTAATGCAAACTAATCCTATTGATACTTATGCTTTTTAGGCAAATCAGTTTTCTTATGTTTGTTTGTTTTTCTCCACATATAACGCATATTGAAATTTGTACAGAATTTGGTTCAGAAGTGATTTTATAAATGTCCTGAAATTTGGCAATTATGTTCTATGCAGAGATGAGGAAAAACTTTTTCACTGTGAGGGTGACAGAGCACTGGCACAGGTTGCCCAGAGAGGTTGTGGAGTCTCCTTCTCTGGAGATATTCAAAACACGCCTGGATGCAATCCTGTGCAAYGTGCTCTAGGTGACCCTGCTTGAGCAGGGGGGTTGGACTAGATGATCTCCAGAGGTCCCTTCCAACCTCAGCGATTCTGTGATTCTGTGATACAAACCTGTGTGAAGTGTGATAGTATAGCAGTGCAGAATACTTTTCATTCATGGTGCTCAGAGAAAAGAGTTGACAGCTAAGCATGGCAGAGGTACTGCTGAATGAGGCAGAATTTTTGGATGCAAATAGGAAATTATGCAAATAGCACTGGAAGAGATTTATCTGAAACAGTGACTTCTCAGTACTGTGTTCCCATGTGCTTCCCCAGAAGTTATCGTAAATGCTTTTGTTTGGGAGATTTGGATGCGGCCCTTTGTTTAGTATACCCCCTAATCCCTCAAGACTTGGGCATGAAAACTTGCTTTTTTTGTACTGTTTGCAACAGAACTTTGTGTTTGTAGCAACTATTCTTTTGTTACAGTCTTATTTACTGTGTTAAAAACCAATTATCCTAACTGAAGACAAAATAGTTGGGGGCAAATAACTGTCAGGTAAGCTATTAAGTAATATGTGCGCGTGTAAACACATGTGCACGCACATATATTCAGTAGAAATTTGTTGGAGTATTTAGAGAGTACTGCATATTTCAGATGTTTGTCCTGGTATTTTTCAGGGTATTTTTTTCAGGATTAGTGTCCCGTTGTCTTGGCAGATATAGGCTGTTCGGTGAGCTCATCTGTGTGCTGTAGTGACTTCATCTTTTGTTTCAAGTGAGCATTAGCTCTGAACAGTGTTACTTGGCTGGCTTTACATATAGGGCAAAATTTCCCCCCTCTGATGTGAATTCAAGAGTACACACTTCTGTAGGAAAGCTTCTGAATAGCAGTAGTTCTGTTTTTGTGCCATTTTTATAGAAAGGTATTTGTACATAAGTTTTGTCTAGCCTGGAAGTTTCTCTCTTGACTTTTGAACTAGCACTGGCAGAAGAAAGTAAAAATTAAGTATTTGAAAGAGTGGAAGACTGTTAGACTGCTAAAAACATTGTTTTTTATTATTGTAACTTGAATAACTAGCATTTTGACAAAGCTGCCTTTTACATAAGATTCAGCATCTGTCTGTTCAGTTAAAGATGTTAATGTGTTTTTTGGAGCTCTGCTGCACCTAGCCTGGTGGACAGGGTATGGCATGGGATTCTCGCGAGGGTCTCTGGGATGCCTATGGAAAATCTGGCTTATTAGCACAGGCATACATTATCTAATGAAGCATACGTCTTGCTCACATAAAATCAAATCTTAAATAATCAGTCATATGATCAGACATAGTGTCTCAGCTGACAGTAGTATTTTAAGCTGCTGCAGTTCTTTCCAAGTGAATGCGGAATTATGCCCCTATTTCTGTATGTGACATAGATGAGTTTTCTTTATGTTAGGCAGCTTTTTAAAAAGCAGATTTCTAGATGAAATAAACCTGTTTTTGAAACCTCTAGGGCATGTTCTAAGTTTAAAAATGTAATACTGATTAGACATGTTGCAATGAGGTCATTGAGATGGAGGTTCTGTTCAGCAACTTACTGTTTCAGTTTAAAATAGCTAATCCAGAACATCAAAATGTGCAAGCAGATGTTTTCAAAGGCAAGTCGGTGATATGCTTGCATATGATGCACCGTTTGTAGAAGTCTGTTTAGGACTAACAGGGCTTATCAGCTTTTACTTGATGCTGGAGAAATACAATTATACCAACTTTACACTCAGTGCAGAACTGTAAGCAGTATACATCTGCTTGAGATAATAATTCCTCTCAGAAAGTGGGATRACAGTGTAAGGAGAGCTCTGGTCTAGCGTTTGTAGTTTATGTATTATCGGGGTGATCTCAGCCCTCCCTTTTCTTCCTGCTGCCCCTTTATAACTCTGTATTATGGAAGCTTGTGTGCCTTTTATTCCAGTTTAGCTAAGCCTCTGAAACTTTTCTAAGAAAGTCCAAAATGTGGGATTTAATATTTGGATTTCCCAAATAACAATGAGAAAAAGAACTTAAGCGACATGTTTCGTAAGGGGATAGAAATGAGTTTTCAAGGGAATTTTTCATGCCAGTATTATATTTTTACTTGGCTTTTGATGGACAGGGACATGAGTATGTCTTTATAGAGGTGTCATTTACTTAACGAGGCCTAAATACTGACTAAATATTTAGAATTAGAAACAAAACAAAAGCATAATGTCCAGTTATCCAGAATCCAAATGCTATTTAGTCCATTCTTTCACTAAAACCTGTATCAAGCCCTTTATTTATTTATTTATTTATTTATTTTATTTTGAACTAAAACCTTTTATTTTGGTTGGAAGTCAAACAGCAAATTTTTTTTTCCCAAATCTTCTGACTTTGTTATGCTGATGTGCCAGAAAATTCTATAAAACCTGCTTCCTGGCATAGAATTGAACTGTGTGAGGGCATCAGTTTCCAGTATTTATCCTGGTGTGAGGTTTGTGGTTTTTTTCTTCTAAATGTCTCTATAGCTATTTGGATCAATTTCAGTTTTATTTATAGTATTTTGAAGCTTATGGTACAGTGTATGGTATGCACATCCACATGCTGTTTTGAATCACTCCTACATAATCTTGATTTGACTTAACTTTTTATTTTGTTATAAAAAATCCTTTTTATAATGCAAGAGAAAAAGTTGTAAACTTGGAAATTGGCAAATAGTGCACCAAAGTAGAAACGTTATTTTTTTTATAGTGTATGAACAGATAGTAAGTTATTCAGTCAAAGAACTGAAATGCAATTTCTTATGTTGATGGTTAGAATTGTATTAATTCAATTGTTACTAACATGAAGTGTGACATAATGGTGGATAGTCCTGACTCACATGATTGCACTTGGCTTTTTTTTTTTTTTTTTTTTT
>NW_020450832.1:545280-591348 GCF_003343035.1 Apteryx rowi | reverse complement strand
GTGCTCGGCGCGGGACGGGCCCCGAGCGCGGCGGCCCGGCCGGCGGCAGCCTGCCCCTTCGGGGGGCCCCGAGCGGGCCCGGGGGTGCGAGGGCACCCGGGGAGGCACCGCTGAATGTCGCCGCGTCGCAGACCATAACAAAGACGCAGCCGCCGAGATCGCAGAGCCGAGCCAATAAAAAGCAAACTGATATTACAATTTTGATTTCCCTGGAGGGCCGAAGGGGCTTAATGTAAGAATTATTATCCATTGTGAACGGCAGCCGAAAGAAACCATAGACAGGAAGATTTAAAAAAAAAATTTTTTAACTTAGAGGCTTTCCTGAGAAACATATATTCATTGAAATTTATGCCAGCGGAGTTTGTTAACCCTCCCCTTTGACATTTCAAGCTTCTCCTGTTGCCAGAGGAGACAAGCCGAGCACAAACCACTAATGCTTGCAATAAAACTAAATGCCGAGGGACGAGCGCGATTCGGTGCAACCCCCCTCCAATGTGGGTGAGCTGCGAAACGCGCTCAAGCCCGGGCTGCCGGGAGGCTGCGGGCCGGGCCGGGCCGGGCCGAGCTGAGCCCAGCCCTGCCTGAGCCCGGCCCGGCGTCTGCCAGGGCGCGATGGGGAAAGCTCGGCATTTCCTAGGACGCAGCCGAGAAGGGGAGATAAGGAGGGCAGAGGGCTGGCTGGCTGCACACATTTTTTTTGACTTGACCAGGCATCCTTTCTATTTCCATAGAACCTGTCTCAGGAGGAGTATGAGACACCGCTGGTGAAATAGAATATAAAAAAATAAGGTGGAAAAAAAAACCAACCCTGAAAGCCAGTATTAAAAGCATTTTAATCATTCCCGGGTTCGTGGCTCCAGCAGCTCAGCACCAGCTCCCATCCTGTAGATTTCTGCAGGATGTTCATCTGCTTTCTGTTACCGGGCTGATTGCACATGATTCACAGTAATGATGGTAATGGTGGTGATTTTCTATCTCTTGCCTTGCTCGGATAGCAAGCAGTTCATGAACTGATACATCTTTCCCTTTGTCAATTCTAAAGAGGACGCCTTATTTGAACCACATAAAATATCCCAAATAGAGAGAGGAGGCAAACATTTCTAACTGCTACCTCTTCTTGGCTGGTCAGGGCATATCACAAAGATGAGAAAAGGAAAGGGGTTTCCAACCAAAAGAAATGAGCCAACTGCTGCCTTTTAAAGCCTAAGATAACATTTGTTCAATACTGCACATTTCGTTTATTATGTGCCTGTTTCTAATGAAGGTACGAGGTGCTGATATGCATTCTGTAGATATTTTTTCATTCTGTAGATATTTTTTCCTTTGCCACACACCTGTGCAAAAAGATGCTCAGATTTTTCTTCATCTGTAGAGCATAGTCAGCACGGACATCGCTCCTTCAGCAGTCAAGACTTCTGTGCCAGGTGGAGGGCGGAAGGAGCCGCCGACGGGCAGACCGAGCTGCTGGGGCTCGGGCCACCTCTCGCCGTGCACTCGCGCAGCGTGCGGCGCTGCGAGGCCTGATCCCAAGTGGGGGGATTGCCCGGGTGCAGCTGTAAGACAAACTCTAACAGCCTGAGACAGATGGGTTTCCTGCAGGTGCTAGGAAGCATACCAAGGCAATTTTCCTCAAATACTTGCTGGCCATGTTCCCTCCTACCACCCAGAGCTGATGTCTGCCTAGGTTTATTCTTCTCATCATTATTTATAAACTTCTTACCCTGGAGACAGAGCCAGCTCTATGGCAGCGCCCCACTTGGGGTTGAGTTTTGCCTCTCCAAAATACAAGATGCTCCGTTTCCCCTCTCCTCATACACCAGCGGCTCCTGCAGACCTGCTGTATGTTTGCTATCAAGCAGCACTGATTACACATGCCATCATTTTTGATGTTGCTCATTAGTCTGCATCATTATTAGCAATTCAAACCAGCAATTCTTTTCTCAACTGTAATCCTCTAATCCCACCAAGAAGACGACAAGGCTGCAGTTTGGGCGTTCAGCTTTTCTCCCTGTCTGCCCCAGAAGGGCCAGCGGTGTCTTCTGGAAGCCACACAGGCCAGGAAGACACCAGGTTAAGAACTAAATAATAACAGGAAGTTAATTCATAAATAGTTACAGCATTTCCTTCAAGGCCGCTCTCCTAGGCAGCCAGGCATGGACTTTGCAACTCCCTTGCATGGCCGTGTCCTTGGAGGCACAGGGGAGGGGGCTGGGCCCTTTCATTCCTACCTGGAAGCCCGCAGCCTCGGCCAGCTGGGCTTGCGGATTTGCCCTCCTGCTTTTGTCAGGCCTGGCTTGCATTTGCTGTTGAGGCTGTGGCCAGTCTGAAAAACCAGATTTTAATATAGCCTTTGCTGAGGTCAACACCATGCTGGAGAGAGACAAGAAAAGGATGAGTAGGTATGCTTGGGAGAAAGAAAGAAAGAAAAAAAAAAAAGCAATCAATAGGATGCCATGAGGTAAGATGCACACAATGAAACCCTGTTCCAGGTTGCCAAGGCAAATCTGTCAATAGAGTATTGAACAAGCAAATCTGACTTGCAATTATTGTCTCCTTCTMAATACAAGCTGCCCCTTTGCCTCACAGTTCAAACCCAATGTTAGTGCTGAGAAGCTCAGCTACTGCTGTCACGAGTTATTTCAAAACAGTGAGGGAAGAGTCAACTGCTGGAACTGGAGCTGGAATTTACTGTAACGCAGGCACTGAAAACCCCTGGACCATCCCCACCGCCTTCGCTCCTTTGGCTGAAGTGACATGTGCCCTCCCCTCAGTATAACAGCCTTTCTAAAGCAGCAATCCCCCCCCCCCCAAAAACAATAAACCCCCCCACACTTTGCAACAAACTGTTAAGTTTTCAAAGCTTTCAGTGAAACATGCAGGACACTGGAGCAGGTGAGCATTTTCAGACACACTGCTGCAGGAAGAAAACCAACGCACAGGGAGCCCAACATTTCTTAACGTTCAGGGAAAGCACCATAAAAAAAGATGCGTCCTCATTTAGGAGGTTTCTTTCCGCCTGTCCAGACCTTCTGCCAGAAGGCTGGTTGGTGTCCTGCAGTTCTGACTTCGCCTCTTGCCAGGCTTTGCAGCTCTCACGCTGCTCCCTTCCAGGCAGGACAGCATCCCTCACCCTCCTCCAGCTACACCAAAAGCCCCTTCCCCACTCAAGTGCTGGCTATCAGTGTGGATCAGCCAGTGGCCTTAAAACCAAGTACGGTGGTGAGGTCTCCCAGCAGGAGCTCCCATCACCCACCCAGAGCTAGCAGCAGTGGGAAAACCCAGAGGTGAAGCCACTGAGAAGCAGGACACGGTGTGGAAATTTAAGCGGCTTCACAAGTGTGAAGCCACAGTTGCTTTTGGCACRCACAGGGCCAGGTTAGGTGAATTCTTTCTTCTTGTGCTGCTTTCAGCATGAACTCGGAGAGAAGCTGTGTGTRAAATCCCCAAGAATGAGACACTTGTAGGAAGTGCACAAGGCAGTTTCACAGCTGGTTTAACAAAGCACAATGGAGCCTGCAGACGCAGGGGCTGGCGGAGGCGCCGAGATGCGGAGTGCACGTGGCACTGCTAGCGAGAGCGGTGGTTTGGGGCATGCAGTTGGGAGGCACGAGGAGGCTCCTCTCTGCCATCCCACCCTCGCTCCCCCAGGAGCCCCCCTACGGCAGAGGCAGCTCTGGAGGAAGGAAACAACAGCCCAGGTCTGTAGAGCTCCCGTCAGCACAGGCGGGGAGGTACCACCRAACAGCAGATGCTCAAGAGACTCCATCCCTTGGTGACTCAGATGGGAATAACCCCCCCCCTTCCCCACAGCCCTTGGCCTTTTCCTTTTTGCCTTCACCCCCAGCCTGGAGCATGGGTGTCAGTGAGGGAGCCTCTGAGACCATCTGTCTTTAATCTTCTTAGAAGCTCTGCAAAAAAAATCAGGGGAGTCAGAAAAAATTCAGAGCTGGGAGACAGAAGCTGAAGTCCTGCTGTCCCCTGGACCTGGCCCTCCCACCCCTCCACAGGGCTCAACACCAAGCGGGTCCTGTGTGCTCCACGTCCCTAGACCTGGTCTGCAGGAGCAGTGCAGATTCCCTGGGACGCCAGGCCCAGGGCAAAGCGGCAGGCACCAGCAGATGCCGCAGAAGGGTTCCCACCCACGATGGCACCCCCTTGCACGGTGGGAGGCAGAGAAGGGGGCTGGGAGTCTGGGGCAGGAGGGAGTTTGAAATCTCTCTCCCCGTGTGCCGCAGGCAGCCTGGTGCACAACGATCTGCGTTGTCCTGTTCTGCACCTTCTCTGCGGTGCCTCTCGACTCCCCAGGCAGCCCTGGAGAGGGCTGTGCTCCGAGCTCTCTTCTGCCTCTTCTCRCTTAAGCTGATGCTGTTCCTTGGCAGCTGAGTATAATTATGAGATTTTCTCCATCAGAAATGGGTCTGCRCACGTGTCTCCCACAGGGGCTGCAATCCACTGGTGGCAGCAGCAAGGAGCCATTCAGCTGCCCAGTGAGTTGTGAAAGGATTGAGATGTTTTGTGCAAGCTTTTCCAATCATCTCCATCCACTGGAATCACAAAAACTTCCATCAAAAAATAAACAGTGCCAACACGCTGCAAGCCCCAGACAGCTCAACTTTCGAGCCACTCCACAAAATCAAACAAGAAGCTGCTGGAGTCAGATTTAATTTTGGACACAAAACCTCAAGTAAAACATATTCAACAAAGATTCCTCTGCAACAAAAGCCACACGGTGAGCACTGGAATCCTGCGCGCAGACCGAGGGCCTGGACGGCTCAGGCTGGCCCTGGCCCAGGCATAACAGCCTAGAGGTGACTCTGGGATTTCCTTTCCTTCCAAGCTGCCCTCTCCTTCCCGACGCCGTTTTCCAGGTGGACAGGAGCTACGCCACCACCACGCTCTTTGCTGTCCTCTGTGCTCACTGCGGAGAGCGTGAGAAAGCAGGAAGCCTCAAGACTTCTTGCTGAGAAGAGCAGGTTGGAGCAGTGATTAGGGTGGTGGTTTTAAAATGCTATTTTGCCATCAGCTGAGGCACTGGGAATAAATTATACTTTGTGGCTTCCCAGTGCTTCCAGAGGGTTTTCTCCCCCAGTGACTCTCTAGATTCAGCCAAGAGGAGAGGAAGAAATTCCCTTTTTCTCAGGAGCCGGGCTGAGAAGTTGCAGCTCGTTTCGTACGGGAGGGGTAAGGACAAAGGCCTCCGGGCAAACACTTCCACCATCCCGGCAAACAGAAGCCTGGCCTCTGATCGCACTCTTTAATGAAAGAAACCACTAGGCTACTCCTAATAAAGTGAGTCAAAGCACATACCTCCGGGGTCCTTATCCTTTTCGAGGAAGACAGTCTAAGATTTCCATCTAATACAAACAACGTCTTGATCTTGCGAAGCATTCATTGGGCACAGGGCTTTGCCCCATGTGGTCTGATCGCAGGATAAGGGGTGGAAGGTTCATCTGCGCTACTGGACAGTTAATCAAATGCTCCAAGTCAGCATTTTAACCGGAGCTTCACAGATTGCTCCAGCTCTGCATGAGCAGCAAGGGAGACAGCTCCTTTGGAAATGTTCTTATTTCAGAAAACAAACCCATTATTTTCACATTTCAGTCATCAGAACTCARAAAAGACTGAATCAACTTTACCTGAAGTTTCTTTTAAAAACCATCGTCTTTATGTGAATATTATACCCAGGGAAAGCCAGCCCCATAAACGTCCTCAGGAGATTAAAGCACCGCCTCAGCCTCAGCAATAACACGCGCTGCTAGAATCGCCGYATGCAGCAAAACCTGATTCCTCCACCCCAGACGGCTGCGGAGCGAGCTCGTTCTGCCTCCTCCGCAGCGGCGCCAGTCGTGGGCCCGGCCGGCCGTGGCGGTGTGCCGCGCTCCCCGCACGCACCCTCGGCCGGGGCTGCTCTGTGCACGGCCCTTTCCCGACGGAGGCTCTTCTCCCGCCCGAGCAGCAAAGGCCTCGTGCCCGTTCCTCCCCGGGAGCGAGTCTCCGGGCGCCCGGTGCCGCTCCCTCCTTGGTGGGAGGTGGGCAAACGCGTGGGGCGAAGGGCTTTCTGCTGGGGTTTCGGGGAGTTCGGCAGGCGGAAAGCCCAGCGCGCCCGGAGGTGCAGCCCAGCCGCCTTATCTTGTGCACAAACTCTCCCAGCTCCCACCCACGCAAGCAAATCTTCCTGAAAGGGATTAGGCTCCGTGAGGCCTTCCCAGGCTGCAAAGGAAGCCAGGCTGGTCATTCTAAGCTATTTAAGTGCAGGGACTGATTGATTTATTTATTTGCTAAGATTACGGCTGAGGAGAATGTGCCTGCACTTAGATGTAGCCACTTCAAAGCGGGACGGGCAGGGCAGGGCAGCGGGGCGAGGCGGGCACGGCCCTGCGGCAGCTCCCCGAGAGCTGTTCCCGGCCAACCGCGGCACAGGGAGGAGGGAGAAAAAGGGGGGACGAGGGGACACTCCAGCCCGTGCATCCCTAGAGCTTGAGCAGGACGGTACCCTGCAGAGGGAGCAGGCTGCAGGAAGCAGCGCGCTTTCCTCCTCTCCCGCTCTCGGCAGCAGGCAGCTCTGCTGCTCCAGGTGGGCACGGTCTCCCGTTAGCCCTTCATGCAGCACCTGGCACAGCGGTGCTGCGATTCTGCGCCCACAGGCCGCAGGGACCGGCTCTCCCGGCAGAGCAAGCAGACGTCGTGTGGCACGATGCAAGCTGGTACCCCGGCCCCCCCCCCCCAGGGCAGCCCAGTGATGAGACAGATATTGCCCCCGAACAGAAGCGGTAACTGCTGGTTTGGTCTGCGACACCTTCAGGGGCTGCAGGAAGAGGTGCAGGCAACAGCCTCATCAGCGCACGTCCCACTTCACTGCTAGGGAATTACACGCAGCTGAGGCTGCCAAGTGCTGGCCGGGATGTGCAAACGGAGCCCTGGCTGCCTCTGGTGGTCACGGCAAATTCCCTGGCCTTTCCCAAGCGCTGCCATGCCGAGCTCGGGGACGAGCCGGCTGCCCCGCTCCACTCTGCTCTTCCTTTGCCGGCTGGTGTCGTTTTCCAGAGCGCTGCAGCCCACTGCGGAGGGGCAGCCGCTGATGCGGCTCTCTTTGAGCTCTTATGCAGCTCCGCTTCCTAAACACCTTGGGGCCCTTTGGTGCCCCCCGCGCTGCAGAAGGCCTGGGCGTCCGCACCGCGCGCCGAGGCCCCTGCAACGCGGCCGGGCAGCGGGCGGATGGGGCTGCTCTGCGCAGGAGGTGGCGGAGAGATCTGCACGGGGGCCTGCGGTCTCAGTCTGCTGCTTGGTCTTGTCTTTACATGAATAGTTACGGCATCCTTGCTCCAGGCACACAGTTCCCTCAGGCATAAGCTGGGAGCTGCTGAAATGGATCCAACAGCCATGACGTGGATGGGGATGGATGGGGGGGGGGGCTGCGCAGGCACGGCCACAACTCAGCCCAGCGCTGCTGCGAGGGAGCGAGGGGGCTCCAGCCTCTTCCCCTCTGGCAAATCCATCGCTGCAGCCCAGCGGCCACAAATTGCAGCATCTGACAGAGACGTCTCGGTTTCAAAACGGTGCTACTGGTTCTTGCCACCTGGCCGTGGCAGGGCGGGCAAGCGGCCCAGCTGTGCGCCCCGCGCCGCGAGCCCGGGGAGCCGTGCATGCTTGCACACGGCTGCTCTTTGCAGACAGAGGGAGGAAGCGAGCGCGCGGCTTTGCGGTCAGGCAGTTTCTATCCTCCTTGCACCTGAATCGAGCCAGCAGCACAGCTCCCCAGCAGCCTTCCCCTTCAGCATCCTGCGCAGGGGCAGCCCGGCTGCCTTCCTTCCGCCAGCGCCGCTCCGCGAAGCTTCGCGCTTGCAGGTTTAGTCGGAGCCGGCTCGTGGCCGATTGCAGTGCGTTTTCACCAGCCCAGCAACTGCCCTGACACTTTATCCTCTCAGAGGATTACACCAAGTATTTATGTTTTCAAAGGTTTTGGAAAGATTTACTGGGCATGCTGTCCGCCCTTCGTGCATTACACTGTCACTAGAGAGGTCTCTTCCATAAAGCTGCTTAGTCCCACCCAAGTTGAACTGCATTAAACCCATTTGAAAGTGGACGTATTTGAGTGGGGGGGTGGGAGACCATTTGTGTTTTTGCAGTAGAAACCAGCAGAGCTGGTGGCCTCAGCACACCTCTGCCCAACCGGCAGCCAGCTGCACGGCTACGTTTGCTCTCCAGCTCCTTCGACGTGCAGGGCTCGGCGTGTTGTTTCAAAGCCGTGAAGCACTGCCAGCCCCCACACCTCGAGCAGGTCACTTGTCACTGCAGAGAGCTCAGCCCTGCGCCTGGCTGTGATTTTCACAGCATATAAATTCCTTAAATGAAAATGTTAATAATCTCCAAGTCCATCGCACGTGCATTAAATGGGGCAAATCATCCGTGCTTGGCTCGACTCCGCTGCGGCAGCGGGTGAACTAGCTCCCTCCTGGTTTAAGTTACCGTCTGGAAACAGCCCCGCAGAAGCCGGGCGAGCACCGCCGGGGAGAAGCATGCTGGTCTCTGGCTGGTTAGACTGGCTCCGCCAAGCTCTGCCCCTCCTTGGACCGCCTGTACTTGGTTATGTAAAGCTGAGTATTTGCTAAGGGACTCAAACTGGACTCCAGGGGAACCTGCAGGACGCTGGCCCAGCTGGCAGACCAGTCCCGTCCCCTTATCTGGGCTGACACCGTCCTGGGCTCCAGGTGTCTGTACGTGACTCTCAGATCTCTTTCACGCTGAATGTTCAAGTGGAGGTTTTGCAGGAAAGAAAGAATTTGCAGTTTACACAAAAGCGAGTGGCAAAGCAGCACGGGAAGAACGTGGTGTTCCCTTCCAGAGAGGTCCTGCAACACGAGAAACCCACCACATCAAGGATCTCGCCGGGCAGGGAAAACTTCTCAGCTGAGTCCTCACCTTTTGATTTCCGTTCACTGAGACACTTTATGGGAACAATGTCTTCTCATGAGAGGGCTGGCGGCATCTTGAAGGTTGGGCCCCTCTGTGCACGGTGTCACCATGGGCACCGCAGAGCTGCCAGCATGTCACAAGCGCAGAGGGTCTCACAAATTGGATGCACCATTTCCACCTAAGCTAGAATAACCCTGGGACGGGGCAGAGGGGCCCAGCACAGCTGGCAGCATGATGCAACGGTCTCCAGAAGCTGCCAGGTGTCAGGCGTTGCTGGGAGCAGCCGGGCAGAAGCAGCACTGGTGCTGCCAAAGGGGCCCACCACCGGCCACCCTGCACTTGCTGAGAGTCATCCCAGGGAGGGTCCTTGGGAAAAGGGCAGCGAGTAATTTAGGTCTGGCGAAGGGAGGTCTCAGCACGCCCCCAAGAAAACAGTGAGTTAGAGCTGCTTTCCCTCAAACGAACGGAAAGACCCTTCCTTGTGCTGGCTGGACACGGGGGCACGGCTGAGGCTGGGCTGGGGGCTGTTCCATGGAAAGCTGCAGCCCATCTCCCTTTTCACTTCCCGTTGTGGCAGGCGAGCGTGTGTATGCCCTGAGCAGCTATTTTTAGGCTGCTGCTCGCTGTCTGGTTTCCCCTGGGGATGCTGAGCAGGTTCTGGGAACTCCAGCTGCCTCTCAGGCCGTGTGAGAGATGCTTCATTTCCTGGGCTCTCCCCTCCGCTGCTGTGACATGTGCACCAGCCCTGCCCGTGCTCCGAGGGGCAGGATGGGGCCGTTCAGCCGGTGCAGCGTGAGAAGCCCCAGTCGCTCCCTCCCCAGCGCTCTCCTCTGCGAGCCCAGCAGCGCCAGCTCTCCCAGGTTGAGCAGACGGCCTCATCCAGGCACCCCAGGAAGGTGGGGGGTGAAATGCTCCCCAGATGCATTTCCCTGGCCCGCGGGACTGCAGAAGGATTTTGTACCTTGTGCCTCATGGATCTCGGTGGTGCACCTGAGGAGACCTCGCTTGCCCAGATTCGCACACCTGGGGCTGGGGGGGAGCCTCGGACGTGGCATGCAGGACGCGGGTCGGCACTGCTTTCTGCAGCGTGCGTGCACGCTCGCTCCCCTGCCTCCAGCGCCGGTCACTCCAGCGGCAGCCGGCCTCCCGGAGCAGCTGAGGAACAGCTCCACCGTGTCCCAGCAGTGTCTGGGGAGCCACGTGCCAAAGACCCAAGGGGACCATTGCTCTCACTTTCTTTTCACTTCCATCTGCTGCCTGCACAGGCTATCATCCAATGGCTCCAACACCCAGCCCAAAACTGCCAGCTGAGCAACAGAGCAGTTTTTAGGTTGACAACCAATCTTAACAGAGGAACTCCATGCAATGGGGAACTCCACCCAGTCCACTGAAAGAGGTCTAGAGTTATTGTTAAAAAAATGCTCTTTGTTTCTGGTCACAACTGGAACAATTTCAGTTCCCAACTGTTGGATCTGGTTAGGTTTCCCTGTGATGGATTAAAAAGCAAGGAGAAAGGAGAAACTTTCTCCCAGGCTGGCAGTGCAGGATGAGGTCAGGTCTTTTTGTAACTCTCTTGCTTGTTGTTGTTCACTTTGCTGGGTGAAACTCCCTGACACAGGAATATCTGGGAGCTGGAAAAGTCCACCAAAACCCCCAGTCCTTAGTGCTGCTCTGAGCCAAAAGCAGAAGAGCTTCTTGCATGTTTGCCTGAAGTTTTGCCTTTCCTGTTGAGCTTTCTAGACTTGGCTTTGGAAATTTCATTCCAAGATCTAATCTGCAATCACTGTCCGAAGAGGGCTGAGACCATCTCACAGGACATATGACAAACCCTAGATCAGCTCAGTCATGCTACTGGCAGCTGCTCGCTGTGGCTGAGCTAACCTGGCCACGGGCAAAACCTATTGCATCCTCCTGCTGAGGTGATGCATCCCTGAAACACAGCTGTGCTCATGTCCCCTTCCACACACTCCATTTTCTATGAGAGATATGCTCCTCTTTGCATTTTGCATTTGATCCCAGCTCAGTCCCTGATCCCGAGAGCTGAATGGACATTTGCCATTTTTCCCGCTCTGTTACTCTGCTTGCTGCAAATTCTTCTGGCATCCAGGGAAACCCAGGAGAATCCGAGAAAGGAATCGACCAAAGCAGCCTTGCCACTTTGACCAGAAAAGAGCAGCAGGGCCATATGTAAGAGCACAGAGGACACGCRTAAGTGTTAGAGCTAGGACGGTCTGCTCTGTTTTAGCCCTGCAAATAGTATGGGGACTTTAGGAAAAGGATGATGACACTAATGATGCACCCAGGCAGAAGGGGAGGGTAGGGCACACAGGTGTCTGTAACACTGATTCATGGTGGCTTGTCATTAACATCATCCCAGTCCCCAGGGATTTGCTGCCCTCAGCCAGGAAACGCGATGCCCACACTGGAGGTGATAGCTGCGAGCCCACATGCAAATCTAGCCCCAGAGCTTAGTCCCGGATTTTCCCCTTGCAGCAGACAGAGCCAGCAGGGCTGCAGCCTGGCCCAGCTCCCCCAGCCCCTCTCCCTTTTCTATCCCAATGTCCGCACTGATTTTGCAAGGCTGAAATGCCAGCAGGAGAGGAAAACTGTGCTAGTGTCAGCAGAAAGCGCTGCAGCAYGTCCCACCTCACGGGAGGTGCCGCAACGACCTGCTGCTCGTCCCTGCTGCAGGCTGCCCGCAGCCACGCGGGGTGCGGGACACCAGCTGTGACAACGGCCAGCTTCAGCCTGTGGGGTGGGGGACACGGCCCAGGCTCCTCTCTCCATGGCACCGTCAGACATGGACACAGCTCTCCTGGATTTGGTGGTGCTCCTCAGCCCTGCTTCCCCCCAGTCGCCCCAGAAATACGTACTGGGATGCCTTCTCCCGTGAGGTGACAGGCAGTGGGATATCACTGCCTGTGGGGACACTAGTGGCACCAGAGGACTCATCCCAGCAGATTTTGGGGTTTATGGAGGTTGATCTCATTGCACAAGTGAGTGGCCTTGCAAACGGAGGGGAGCTGGAGGAGAGAAAGCACGAAGGTTGTGTGGGGAGGACTGGGGAGCTGCAGACGGTGAGATGGTGTTTGGGCACTGCAGAGCGCAGAAAGCCAGACTGGCCCCACGCGCTGCCCAGTCCGGAGGATGCTCAGCTGGAGCAGCCCGGTTTGAACCCACCTGGGCGCCCAGGCCCTGGTGCTGGCTGTTGCAGTGAGGTTCACACTTGCTCCAGCCCGTGACGACCCATGGTGGAGCCGGGTTGGGTTATACCCGGCCGGGTCAGCGGTGGGGGTGAGGGGCTGCTGGAGCCCCTGCGGTTGCAGGGGACGAGTCGGCGCGCAGATGCCCTGCTGCACCGAGGGTGACGGCGCGGGGCTGGTCACGGCTGTTTCGTTTCTGACACACACACACCCGCCGCGTTCACGGGCACACCCTTTCCTCCGGACGGGGAGCCCAGCTCGCCGGGGCCGCACACTTCTCACCAGCCCTGCCCAGGGTGCCAGGCAGGGCAGAGGGTCCCCAGGACTGGTGACAGTGGCCGTTGTTCCTTCCTGCTCCGCCTCGCGGCCCCCAGGGAGGATGTGGGTGAAGCAAGACCAGCTGTGCTGCTCTGTGATTATCCAGCACCTTGATCCAGCGACCTTTACAGCCGGCTTGTCTGCAGCACCGTGAGCGAAAACGGTCGCTGTGACTCTGCCCCGGGCTGTGCACGAGCCAAGCCATGCTGCTCCGGACACCGCGAGGCTGCAGGCTCTCCCAGACCCCTGCAGTTTTGCAGGGTGACAGGGATGTGCGAAAGGACACTGCACCTTTCGGCATGCTGAGCTGACCAGCAGATGCTTCAGGCCTGAGCACGCTGTCAGACAGGCGCAGGATGAGAGCAAGGGGCAGGATGCAGAGCTGCATAGAGCAGGATGTGGAGCTGCATGGTGCAGGGATGCGGAGCTGCATGGTGCAGGGATGTGGAACTGCGTGGTGCAGGATGCAGAGCTGYGAGGGGCAGGATGCAGAGCTGCAAGGGCAGGGATGCAGAACTGTGTTGGGCGGGATGCAGAGCTGCGAGGGGCAGGGATGTGGAGCTGCGTTGGGCAGGATGCGGAGCTGCAAGGGACAGGGATGTGGAGCTGCATGGGACAGGGATGCGGAGCTGCGTTGGGTGGGATGCGGAGCTGTGCGGGGCAGGGATGGACAGCTGTGTGGGTTGGGATGTGGAGCTGTATGGCGCAGGGATGGACAGCTGTGAGGGGCAGGGATGCGGAGCTGCGTGGTGCAGGGACGCGGAGCTGCGTTGGGTGGGATGCAGAGCTGCGCGGGTTAAGCACACAGAGCTGCCTGGAGCACACCAGGAGCAAACGTGGTCCCCGGGCGCTCGCTGCTCCCCCAGGTGAGCTGGGAGCTGCCGCCCCGGGGGCATTCGCCCGTCAGCACCCAGCTCCTGTGGCCTCGGCGGGGCTGGGCTGGGCGGACGCTGCCGGAGCAGCCGTCGGCGCCGCGCGGGGCCGGGCTGGGGGAGGCCTCGCCACGCTGCGCCGGTCCCCGCAGCCCATGTTTGGGCCGCGGCTGCAGCAGGGCCATAAAAGGCGGCGGCGGGGAGGGCGCTGGCAGCGGGCCCACTTCCTCGGGGCCACCGCGCTGGGGACGTCCCCGGGCGGGCTGGGGGCTGCCTCCCCCGGGGCTGCCGGGCCAGGGCTGCCGTGGGGCTGCCCCGCTGAGCCCCGGCACCCGCGGGCGCCCAGCGTGCCGGGGAGTGTGTCCCGCCGCTCCGCGCAGCGGTGAGGCCAGACCTGCAGCGGTGTCCCTGCCCGTCGGCGGGGCAGGAGCTGGGAGCGGGGACAGCGGCAACGCTCAGGATGGATTTTGGTGTGGATCGCAGCGGGGTATGTGGGTGTGGGTGTATTTTTCACAGCCATTCACGGCCTGGGGAAGATCCGTGACCAAAACCCACTGCAGGGGCTCTAAGGGAAACACGTRTGGATCAGCGAAGCGTTGGCCTGGGAAAGCGCCTGTTGCAAAGCCGCAGATTTATGTCTGTGATGTATGCGGACATACTCCGCATCGCAGATTTACGTCCTTCCAACACACCACTTGTAAAGTAGTTAATAAAGTGAAAAGGATCTCACTCACTGCAGAAGACCCCATGGCATTTCAAAACAAACCCGCTGATTTAATCTCAGGTACGTTTTACAGGACTCATGAAGCCAGGCTTGGTCTTATTTAACATCTTCCTTAATGGAGTGGGAGTGGCGGTACACGGCACACGGAGGGCGTTTGCAGCTGACACTAAATCAGGAGGTGTTGCAAACCCCGAGACTCAGGAATAATAGAGACCAGGAGAGACTGGCAACATCAGCAGAAAACAGTAAAATGAAACGTAGGCTGAAGACACACTGCTAATCCATCTCGGGGAACACGGGCTCTGGGGCTGGCTAGTGGGAGAAACAGGGCAGGAACGGAGGCAGAGGGGAGGAAGGAGCAGCAAACTCGAGGCTCATTAAGCATCAGAGTGGCGGATATCGTGGTGGTGATCTCAGTGCAAAAGTTTCAGTTGAATCAAGCTGGTTTAGGAACTTCTGTAATACGAGTTGAGGACCAAAGCTGAGAGAGGTGTTCAGTGAGCTGGGCTCCAGCAGACGTGGAGGAAATACAGTGAAGCAAGCCAGCTCTGGAAGGCAAAATGGAGGAAAACATGAGTCAATGAGATTTTGGGGTGATAGAGGAGGGCTCAGCCCTCTGGGATCTTGCTTTGACTGACTCAAGGACTTCCTTACCAGGGAGGGTTTGAAACACTGACCAACCCCCCCGAGAGAACAACAGAGATAAGTAGATAACAGACCRATCACAGGAACAGAGTGACTAATTTATGAAGAAAGCCTGAATGTGCTGCGTAGCTGCCAGTCGTCCAGGGTGGGGTATGAGCCAACCCAAAAGAATGTGAAGAAGATAAACAGTGAGAAGGGCAAATCCCCAGGTATCGGGGTGGGCACCGCAGAGCAGCAGGAGAAAATATGAAGGCTGGAAAGGTTCAGGCTGTTCATCAAGCAGTACTGCCAGTTGGAAAGGCGGCCTGGATGGTGGGGATCTCCCAAACTCTCTCCCAAATGCCATTTAAGTTGGACTGGGGAAAGGCTGGAAAGCTCCCCTCAGATGCTGACCTGCCCAGGACGCTTGCAGGAGGGTTGCTGGGGTCCCTGGTCTGCAGCTGAAAAGCAGCGACCCTCCCGAGCCGAGCCCTCATGCATTCGGCTCAGACCCTCGTCCTCAGCACACCCTGCAGCTTCCTTGCGCTTGGTCAGCTTGCACAGCGGTTTTGGCAATTCAGGTATTTAACACTAAGCCCAGCTGCAGCCATTTTAGACCTGGCATTAAAAAATGCAAACTAGATCTCCGTTAACTGCACCCTCCTCGCATCCAGTATGCAGCTGCCTCAGGGTCCCTGGCCAGCCCCCGGGGCTGGCAGGTTGCAGGTGAGAACATCTGCCCGGGTCTGCTCAGCGTCCTCTGCTTCCGCAGAGGACTCGGCGCTGATTCATCTCTTTCCTTGGATTCTGCTTACGTACATTCGTGCTGCTCAGTTCCCTGCCTGAATGGCTAAATTAAGCCCAGCAACAATAGGCCGCCGATTATCCCATTATATTTCCATAGGGCCTGACTTCGTAACCGGCTCTTTGAGGGGCAGCGCAAGTGGCCGTGGAAGTGACTCGGTGAAAACAGCCCCCTGCTCACATCTGCTCTCCAGAGCCTTGAGTCAGTCGTGCCCGGCGCACTGGCAGCGCCGCGCTTTCGCTGCCGCCCGGCTGAGCCGCCGGCACCGCGTCGGCGGCAGCCAGGGAGGGCGCAGGCCGGGCCGGCAGCCCGTCCGCCAGCCTCCTCCTCTAAGGCTGAGCGACAGCGTCCCGCGGGCGACGGGGGCCACCTCCGTCCTGCGCCATCCCACGCAGGGGAACGGACCCCCGAGCACCACGTCGCAGCCGAGAGCCGCTTCCTGCGTCACAGATTTCAGCCTTATTCGTTCTTTCTATCGCCTGAGCCGCTGAAGAGCGACTTTTCAAGAACGAAAAGGTCAGCACGCGCAGGCCCTCGCCGCCTGCCTGCTGCTCCCGCTCCAGCAGCGACGGCTCCGCACTGGGACACTCTTACACCTTTGTGAAGCCCAGACTTAGCGGTGCATGGAGGTGCCCCGGAGCATCCCTACGGCGTGGTTCAGAGGTGACGTGCAGGAGAAGGGCTGGGTCACACGATGTGCAGGCTGTCCCGATCCCCTTCTATCATGACAGCAAGGGTTGAGCTGCCCCAGGGGAGCCCCAGAGCTGCACGGACAGTGGTGGGGCATCATGGAGCGAGAGCCCCGGGGAGGGAGCGCTCGGAGCATCCCGGGATGGTTCTGCCTCCCTGGGTCACGGCAGGGAATTCAAGGTCTGCCGTGTGGAGTGGCTGCCCCAGGAGAGCCCCCCCCCCCCCCGGGTCGCTCCATCCACACGGATAAGCCCCATGCCCGCTGCCCCCTGCGCAGCTGGCGCTGCACGGGGGAAGTTCACAGAGGTGCAGGTCCCCGAAGCTGCTCGGCACCGCTGTGACACCGTGTTGCTATATAACGGGGATGCTTTGCCTGCAGATCTCCTACCTGCGTCAGCAGCTGAATTCCCTGGTCTCGTTCCTCGGTCTTGTTGCTTCTTAACCCTTTCCTCCCGGCAGCTGCTGGTGGAAGGAGGGAAGGCTGAATGCACAGGCTGGGAGATGGCGCGACGCCGATAGCTTGCATCACCGTGTCCGCGACCTCTCTCACTGCAGGCTGGCTGCAGCAGCTGGGCCTGACCCTTTTCTCACACGCCCGCAGGAAGGGAAGGAGGGATCTTCCAGCTTGGGAAAGCTGTTCCTTTGCCTGCTTGGTGTATCCAGCTCCCCTGCACGAAACAGTGCCATGGCTGCATGCTAATCTGCCACCAGTGTCYGCTGGCTCCACATTCCCAGCAGCAGGGGATTCAGCCTTCACTCGGCACCTCRTTCCCAGCAAATCCCAGCTGTACCACATCCCCGCACACCCCCTTGCAAGGAGCTGGCAGCTCTGCTGTCCTGAGCCAGGGCTAGCACTGTCATGGTGCAGGGGCTGCTCCAAGGACCACAGCCTTGCTGCACCCAGGCCACCAAGGCTGGGGCTTGCTCTCCCCGCTGGCCCCGAGCCCTCTGGAGAAAGCCATCAACACAAACGCTGCTGCTCAGCCAAGCACCCTCCACAGCACTAACTGCAGCAGCACAGGCTTTGGGGTAGATTTATTACCCTTGGCAGAAGGCCTAAAGGCCAGCTGGTGTTTGGGCTGTTTCCAAGGTTTCCAGTCACTGTTGGAAGTTTTTCAACACCCGTTCCCCCATGCAATATGTGGGAAACGGGTTCCTGGGGCTGGGACCCGGCTGCCAGAGCCRATGTGGGAGCTGCCCAGCCCAGCCCAGTCCAGCCCAGCCAGGCAGACCTACCTGCAGAGCTCCAGGCTCTATGGCACGAGCGACACCAAAAGGCTCTCTGCCTTCATCCACAACACGGGCTCTGCCTGGTGCCAAACACTTGGGGTTGGGACAGGTTGGGATCACTCTGAACAGGCGTTTGCAGTTTTCCCACAACCACCCCCAGGCCCTGGTGGAGCAGGTCCCTGCGTGCTCAGGTGAAGGCTGGATGCCGGCAGGGCCTCCCTGGCAGCTCCCAGCTGCAGAAAGCCAGGGGAGAAGGGTGGCCTGGAGCTCCCAAGAGGCTGGTGGGCTCTGGAGGTGGCAGAGGCTTTAGCATTTGTGGAGTGCCTTGAGATGCACCAGGAGGAACCACTGTTAAAATACCTGTGGCCCCTCACCTGGAAAGCTAGTTGCTGGGAGTCTGTGATGGACAGGATGGGCCAATTTTCAGAACAGCAGTGAAAGGACTGGTAACACTGTCCAGAGCTATTTTTGCACTTTAGGACTGGTTAGAAGTTGCTCAGTTTTCAACTCTTTCTGCCTCATGCCCAATGGAAGTCTGCTGCACCTCATGCCACTCCGCGTGTGACATGCTAATGTCTCACCCAACCCACAGCCCAGCCACTCCAGGGAGACGTTCAAGCATTTTGCTGGCTGGTTTTGGGGGCACACGAGCTGAGAGCTTGGAGACGGCTCAGCTCCAGGGTTGGGCACTGAGCGCTGGACATCCAGGCTGTGTTTATAGGAGGCACYGGAGCAAGGACAGCACAGCAGTTGCAGAGCAGCGAGTAGCATGAACGCAGTGCAGAGCTGGCTGGGACAGGGCTTGTGAAGAGCACGATGGCTGGCCAAGGGCAGGGGTTTGAGGGCAGTCTCCATGGCAGGCTGGAGTCCTGGAGCAAAGTGGGGTTCACAGGGCCTAGCGCCTGGMAGGGCTGAGCCTCAGGGAGGGACCTTCATGTGCTTGGAGCCTGGCTGCAGATAYAGCCCTGGCTCCGCATCGTGCAATGAGCCATTAGTCAGATCTCCAAGTGTTTCGGCAATGCTACTCTGCCTCCCTCCAGGAGCCAGGAAGAGCTGGATGATATTGCRACAGCAGAAGCCAAGGAGGCATGTTTATGTATAAACACACAAACTCAACACACCAAAGAACCAGCAACCCCTTACAAAGCTCAGCCCAGGGCCTACCAACACTTTCGTCTCCAAACGCTGCTTCCTCACCACTGCCAGYGAACACAAGCAAGCCTTGGACCCTGCACGGCCAGCCAGGAAGGTGGGGGAGGAGATCGACAGTCCCTGAAAGCAGGATGGCATCGCACTCAGCTTCTTTAGAAGGACTGCAGCAGGTTTCAGGGGCTGCAGGGCTTTTCCATGGGCCTGCTCGCAGGACACTCGGTCCCCAGCAGAGCAGTTCCCAGGTTCTCCGCTTTCCGCAGAGCATCAGTGTCGGGCGAGGGACAGCCCTGGTGCTGAGGCAGCCCCAGCCCACGCTTCGTGCAGCCCGCAATCTGCACTGCTGTGCTTGACCCTGGACCAGGGGGCATGGGGACATCTCTGAAAATACTCCGTTATCTGAGTGATCCCTCCCACAGGATTTGGGTCAAGGTCTAATACAGAGGTCCCATTTGTGGGTGATCTGGAAATCCAGCATGAAGGCTGTCACCCTGGTCCCTAGAGAGTGTGACTCAGGGCAGGGACAGGGAGAGGCACAGAGCCTGGACAGCTTGCTTTGCCCACGGTTCGGCTGAGCGCTCGGGAGCTCGGAGCACAGCCCGACCCCCTGCTCGCCCCGGATCAGTGCTCAGCCACAGGCTTGGCAACGAACCAGACTGCTAGCAGGGTCACCTATTCATAGTGAGATCCACAACAACCTTGCAATTGTTCGACTTGACAACCACAGGACATGGACTGGGGATTTATTTTAGATTATCTTCCTGTTTTGTATAAGCCTGTGAAAGGCAAGATACAATGCAGGTCCAGCTTAGGCAGGACATAGCAAAACCTCTACTCTAACAGTGGATCAAGAAACACCTCCTTAGTTCTCTGTGTCTCTCTGCAGAACACTGACCTCTCTAACACATGAAAATACCTGAAAAACCTTTGGAGAGAAGAGCGCCTTGGAGGCTGCCTATTGCCCAGCTGCGCTGCAGGTGACCATCGCCTGGCCATCTCTGTCACCGTCAAGGTTAGTCAAGCATCATATGCAGACAGAAGCAGCTTAACTTGTTTGTGGTTCCTAAAAGAAAAAAAAGAAAAAAAACCCACCAACCAAATGAAAACAGAAATCCTAGGAGTAGTTTTTAAGCTGCTCCTTCTCTAAGTCCCTGCTGCTGATTAGTCACACAAAGCAGGATCTTTTGCAAGGAAGATCCCATCTGGTTGAATTTGGTGGGACCTGGGAGGGTTCAGGCGCTGACCGTGGTGGTGAAGGGTCAGGAGCACCTGGAGAATCTTTTTCATTCAGGAAGAATCACCAGTAAAAAATGCCAATTCACACCAGGTCCTTTTTATTGGATTACCCAAACTAGCTTTGTCATTGTGCTCATTAATATGTTTTTGGAGTACACCTGACATTACTAGATTAGTCACAGGCCCCAGGAAACGCGGACAGCTCAACATTTTCAGTTTTACTGCACATGGACTCCAAGTTCCTTAAAGGCAATTTTCTTTTGTCAAGAAGACCTCACACAAGGACAGTCACTTGGTTAATTCAGCTTGAAAACGCACCTTTATTAGAGGTGGGATTATATTGTGGGGGAACAACTCTAACCCTCCGAGTACAGCAAAACATACAAAGACATTCAGCGGCGTGCATCCAGAGCAACAAGCGGGTGGGGCAAGTTCCAGTTTTAAAATATATCCTAACCCTGGGTGTTCACTGCTCACACATCATGGCCCCAGGGACAGCCCCAGGGATTTTAACAGGAGGAGGCATTTTTATTTTGCTTTGTTTTTCTGCTTTTTGCACAGCTGTGCTGCAGAGTGGCTCTATTTTTTTATTTATTTCCAGAGATGCAAGCCAGCCGAACAAAACAGAGCTGGGCTTGCAAGGGGAAAAGAGGAAAAAAAAAACCTCTTTGATATTCCCTTCCCATGAGACCAACTGGGGCTTTGTTTTAAAGGTGAGCTGCAAAACATCAGTTTAAATGACAACAGCTTGCAGACAACGATAGGTTTGAAAACAAAATACCAAAGCCACAAGGGTGGGCAGAGATCCGTCCGGCTTCCCGGGAGCGGGGCTCCGAGAGGCGAGGCCAGCGGCACCCCGGCTCGGCCGTGCCCGGCGCTGGCAGGGAGCGGAGCGCGGCGGTGCCAGGCGCGCTGGCCGGCTGCTGCTCTCTCTGCCGCTGCCTTGTAACAGGCGGCACCGAGGGCCGGCCAAGAGGCCGAGACGCCGCCAGGAGCAGCTACGGAGCGGTCTGCGCTCGGGAACAGTTCCTCCTGACGCCTCGGGTGAGAGGCTGGCATATACCCTGGCATGTCTCTCTCCAAGTCCTGCTCTGCACGCCCAACCCGCATGCTGAGAAGGTCAAAAGCTTGCAAGGCCAGCCCATAGCAATCTGCTCTGTGGGGCGCATCTCTAGCACTGAATATTTCTAAGGACTGTATTTCCTTTATCAGTTTCAAGCACGGTATTTATTTTAACCATCCCCTGGTCGCAGTATAAAGGCAGCATTTGCCCCCCTAGACTGGTGAATGATGTTACTCTGAGGTTGGTTCACTGATCCTGCTCCCAGCCTGGAAACCCCACTCTGAAAAGAAAGGCTTTATAGGTCACCTTTAACAAATAACCCAGGTGAAATCTTAGTGCATTCAAGCATCCCACCCCAAAACCAAACCAGCCTGTTGGTTTCATTAGCCAGGCTTGCCTCATGACAGCATTATCCAAATACTTCCTTATTAAAACTAGCAGGCATCCGAGCAAACCCTGTTCTCCACCTCGCAGGTGCCTCATGGACAAGAATGGTCACGGAGCACCTGCTACATGCTTGGATCCTAGATTTTAACAGTTAAAATACGATCTACAGCACTGGCCAGTACAATTTCCAGACAGCAACATCAAAATTGCCTAAAAATCATTTCTTGGAGGCAGAAACCCTACGAAATGTGGAGAAGAAAAGCTTGATTCCCTGGCTGAAAGGCGAATACTTCAATCAATCATCCTTGCACGCTATTGAGCTTATTTCCGTCTCGATCTTAGATTAGCTGGGGAGGGGGGAGCCACAGGGTCGGAAACCGCAGTGCAACAGCTAGGGGAGCAACGCGTCAGGAGCAGAGGTGGTGGCCAGCAGCTTCCCCGGACGCGCGAGGGCTGCCAGGACTCTGACGCATGGGGTGAGGCATGAGAGAAGACAAGAACTCTGAAAAAAACTCTGCTTTTATCTTAGAAAACTTAAATCTACGGAGGAGAAAAGTGAAATGCGACCTCATACACGCACTGTGAGGAATATGGTACGTTGTAAAAAGCCCAGCTCAGCAGCGGGCACAACCTGAAGAGAGGCCAGAGGCCAGATTTCAGCTCTGTGATCTGTAGAGATTTTGAAGCAGGGGAGCCTGGACCTTAACAGCAGCAACTGCCTTTCGAAGCCCTTTTTAAGCTCAAACTAAGAGAGAGTTGCCTTTCATAACTAGAAGAAGAAATGAACTACAAGCACATTTGAGGAATGGTGATTTTTGGATACTTGGATTATGTTGAAACTGTTGGCTGAAAAGCAGACGGCAATAAAACTGGCTACAAAAATACTCAAGGCCCTTCTTCCAAATTGCCGGCCTAGCAATTAGAGCAACCTGGTTGTGGAGCAGTCTATGGGAAGAGGGAATGGGGGGAACCCGGCAGCTTTTGGGACACGACTCAGTTTGAAAAGGACTGTACAATGCGGCATCTATGAYGGCCAAGAACAGGGCTCAGCACCCAGGGGGTCCTTCCCAGGCCTGTGGAAGGAAGGAGAAGGATTTTCTCCACCAGTGCTCAGACGATCCTGGAAAGGGGGCGCAAAGCCACAGCAGTTTTAGCACGAGCACAGCACGAGCAGTTTTAGTCGTGGACTACAAAGGCCTTTGAAACACGGCAGCACCTCACAGCCTTTCGCAAGGGAGCTCCTCATGGCCCGGAGTCAGTGACAGCTCTGGGACGGAGGCCAAGGCAGCACGGGCAGGTTCGGCTGCAGCAGCCTGGGCCTCRGTCGCCGTTGGAAGTTTCACTGGAAAGAGGCAATTCCTTGGCTAAGTATAACCAAGGAAAACATCCCATTGCACCTTTTAGGTGTAGCAGCTGCTGGAGTACAATTTATTGCATATTTGCTACATTGCAATAAAATAAACTATATAAAGTAGCCAAAAAGTGTAGCCAGTCGGCTCGTCTGTGATTACTAAGACAGAAAATGAGCAGCCCAGGCAGTGGCCGCGCGGAGCAGATAGCTGCCGCCTGCACCCTGGGGCGTCCCTTGGCTCAGGGACTCTGCGGGACCCGCGCGCGGGCCTGGCCCCGGCGCACAGCCCTGCGGTACCGCCTGGCTGCGGGACCCGACCCTCCCTGCCGGAGCCAGGCGGAATCTCAAACACATCTGGGACTTGGGAATAAACTCCTTTCACCGAGAGGCCTTACTCATCCTGCTGGAGGGGCTTCGGCAGCCTTCGGAGCTCCCCTCTTGGGCAACGGCTCATTGCAGCACGCTGGCTGTGGCCTCTGCTGGGGACTCCTCCCAAATCTCTGCTTTTCTTCCAAGGTGCTGTGAAACCTCATCACGCTTTTTGTTTCTAAACATCTGAAAGAGAAGAATAAACCACGTGTAGACCTTTCCCTGAAGCACTGAGCACAAACAGTACAGGGTTGGGCCAGYGCCCTGGAGCAGGATGTGACCATGAACTACAGCCAGACGGACTGGTCTATTTTTATGACCCAAGCTGAGAGACATGGAGATTAATCAGCCAGCCTACGGGGGGAAAGCTAAGTTGGATTTTAAATTCTTTGGTGCTTGTAATAACTCAGGTGAGTCTCTTTGTTCTTCTGAGCTGTAATTTTTCATTTGACAGACAGCGTCCCTTGAACAAAACAGCCATGTCCAAACACACCACTTACCCAGAAACAAGATCAAACCAACCTGGCTGTCTTTTTTGCTCCAATTCACAAATGGAAATTTTTTCTCCAAYGCAAGAGATTCCAGTAGCAGTTTGGCTAAACATTGCTCCGCTCTGCGCCCGGCGCCGTTCCAGGGGCCTCGGCCTCCTGCTTGGTTAATGCTTAATGCYGGGGACAAACGGAGCTGTCTCGCCGATGCCGCAGAGCGTGCCCCGCGCGGGGCGCCGGCTGCCTCCCCGCCTCGTGCCCCGCTCGCCCTCCGTGCCCAGCAGCAAGGCAGGCGCTCGCCGGGACGSGACCCGGGCTAGCGCAGCGCTTCGGCGGCACCGGGAGGTGTCTGGCCGAGCTGAGCACACCGGTCTCCCTAGCTTTCCAGATGCGGGGAGATCAGGTTCCCCGCTGGGATTACAGAGCATAATGTTACTGCCGTCAGGAGCAGAGGACTCAATTTTCTTTTTTCCTGTTCACAACACTCCGCTTCCCCCCCAGCACCAAGAGGCAGAAGGATATGTCAGCTCAAGGCTGAGTCTAAAGAGGCTTATGCTGACTATTTACCTTTGCAAGGGTCTATTTTTGGCTGTTCAGCTGCAGCTAATTCAATGAACAGGGAAACGATTCAGGAGAGAAGCCACATGAGGGTCATTGTTTCTAAGATTCACCTTACTACTTTGCAAGGACCAGAAATTTGTCTTTTTTTTTTTTTTCCCCCAGGTAGCAAAGAGTGTCGTAAAGGAAAAGGGCATCTTGGGCGCAGGTCAGATGGACCTCAGAAGACTGATCCCCTGTCCTGCACTTGACTTGTGGCTTCTCTTTCACTACAGAATAATCTCAAGGTTTGCTCCTGACCCCACCGCAGCTGCTGCCCGAGGCCCCCAGACCTGCTCCATGCTCCCATGCACCATCCTGCACCTCCCACCCGAGGCCCCAGCTCCTTCTAGCTCAGCTGCCAGTCACTCCTGGTCCCACACCAGCCCCTCAACGGGGGAGATTTCCAGTAGGCAAGGCTAGATCTCATGCTTGGCTGATGCTAGGAGTCCCTCCCACCAATTCGGGAATGGGCTGCTACCATTTCTGTAACATAAATAATTTCTACCACATAGCCTTTACCTGTAACTCTCCCATCTTTAGCATACAGACAGCACAAGCATGGCACAGCTCTGGGGCAGCCTTGGCGAAAGCAGCTTTCCTGGCTTCAAGAGCCTCTCCCCTACCCCCAAAACAACTGCTAGCAAAAGGAAGAGGAATAGTGACTGCTACTGAAAACAGGCACGTGACCATGCTGTATCCCAAAACAGGTTACCTTCTTCCACACCCAACTAAAACCTGAAGGTTTCCCTAACACCAGCATGATTCACGACACAAGACTCTTCCATATCACTCACTCAACCACCACCACCCCATCCAGCAGCTGCTGCAGAGATCCCTCAGCTCCCTGACGAGCAGCCAGGACTCGACCGTCCGTGGGAGCAGACGCACAGCGCCAGTCTTACCTGAGTTGGGAGAGTTTCTTCCCTTGCACCGCTGACGAGTGATGTGGCCAGAGGGGAACACGAAGCGCTGGCAAATCCGCTCACCCCATCCTTCACATAAGCCACTTGTCTCCTGCCGCTCGTTCTTGCTGCTCTCTTGTTATTATTCTCCTAATTTAGCAGTGATAGAGGCTCCTCAGATTGTATTGAACTTTGCGAAATTTCATGCTGGAGGCACGAGCAGTGCTAGGAACACAGAGTACAGRTAAACCCCCAGGTGCTGTTGGGGGAAGACATCTGCCTTTACATGGTAACGGATGCTCAGGTGAGATGCAAGTGTCCAGCTCTCCCCAACGGACAGAGCACTAGGCCAGCTGGCCAGCTGCCCCAGGCTCCCCCCGCCAGACTGCCCGAGACACRGGCGCCTGGTCTGCTCCAGCGGCTCAACATTTCCCTTTGATACAGGATTTAAATAAGCCCAGAAGTTTGTGGATGCCCACTGAGAATTTAATAATGGTATCAAGAGTTAATGAGCAGCCTGACRCTGGAACCAAGTTATTCAGGACAAGACCGTTTCCTGGCAAACAGGAAGCAGCCCAGGTTATTAGCTCTGTCTCTCTATTACTCTGACTATCRTAAAGTGGAATCCAGCGTATTAAAGAAGCTCAAGAAGCTGTCAGTAGTGAACAACAGGACACTGGAGTAGAAAGACACCTGCAATCCACTCTGGCAGCGGGACCCGCAGGTGACATCCGGCACAGGAGAGCTGGCCGGAGGGGTAGGCACTGGTTCTGCAGGTAGACTCCCACACAGCCGAGCATTGCTTCTACGAGAAAAAGCCAGCTTTTTCCCATGCTGGAGAATTCCGGTGCAGAGTCTTTAACTAAACAAATCCTGAGTGATTTCCACATTGCTGAATGGCATTTTAACAGTGGAAAAATAATGCTAAAAATTATCTACTTCATCTCCTCCCATTGTCTTCTATTGGCTGGGAACGATCGTTGCAGCAGAACCAGCTGGGGATCTTCGGGTAGGTGTGTTTGCCGGTTCCTCCTAACTCACCGCAGCACGTGAGCGACCGCCGCGTTGGCCTGGGTTGTGCTGAGCGCGCAGTGCCTGGAAGAGCTGCCCACACGCCCGCGGAGCACCCGGCGAGGCGGCAGCGCCGGCTCAACGCTGACAAACAACCCACGGGTGGTGCAAAGGTCTTGCGGCGATCCCCGTCGCGCACGAGGACGCAGGTGTCGGCAGGTGGTGCCCGGTTGCCATTGCCTCCGTGGGGAGCTGGGGCCTGCCCGTGGGGGCTACCGCGTCGGTCTGCAGGCAGATGGTTCTGGCGTTTTCTAACATGCCATTTTTCTGAAGCTAATTCAGCCACTGCCACTTGGAGCTTGCACCGACAGGAATACACCGAGAGTTTCCAGGCATCCCCCGGCTGAAACCCTGGGCCTGCTGCTCTGCCCAGTGGAGCCCGGTGAGAACAACACGGACCCAACACCCAACAAGTCTCTTTTTTCATACAACTGCAAAAGAACTAGCTCAGGCCGTGGGGTGGTGTCCAGCCAAGTCCAGTTCTGTAGCCCTGACTATAAGGTACAGTGTCCAGCCTGTACAGCAACGTACCACGCAAAAGCCTCACACAAACTTTTATTATTCACTGAAATGTCATAAATCTCAAAGAACTCCCTGCTTCACAGCAAAGCAGCCACCGGCCTTTATATGAGGTGTCACCTCATACAGTCTCAGCACACAACTGCAGCATTAGAGCCCAGTTAACTCTCACAAGCTGGGCTATTTCAGAGGGGTGCACTACGGTGACAGGTTTCACAGTTGCTCTCATCAAGGAGAAGGTTTTCATCCTTCAAATTAAAGGGAGAGACTTCATACAAGTCAGGAGCCAAACTGTTCTTCTGCCACATAAGAGCACTCGTTGGCATGGTGCCTGCAGAAGGTCAAGTCTTCTTCCCCTTACAGAAGTGGCATGCACATTTGGCACCTGGTGGTTTCACATAAGACATCCCAAATGCCAGCCCCACTTCCCAATGGGTACACAGCACACATGCTCCAGGACTGCAGCTGCAAATGGGCTAAGGATAAGACCTTGCAGCAAGGCTTTTAGAAAAATCTGCTTGTCAGATGGAGGCACCTGCTGCAGCAGTCAGCACGAGGATACAGGGTTTTCCACACATGCTAATAATAAAGCAAACATGCCTAACAGACAAAGCTGAAAAGTTAGCATGGACTTCCCACCTTGCCAGACCAAGACACAGTTGTATAAAAGAAGTGGTGTGGTTTACGTGAGAGGGAGCAAGACAACAGTAAAAAGACACCAAGATTTCATACACCATGCAGAAGGAAGCAGCAAAGGCAGTGCAATCCACTTTCACCTCATCTCCTTTTTCATTCTTACAAAGGAGCTATTCTCCAGGCTCTATTTGGCACAAACTTTGGCTCAGGACACACCTTTGGATGCCACTGAATTTGGTTAGGACATTCCGTATTTGGCAACACAACTGTGCTCAGGTCCCAGCTCCACTTCTAGTTGGCATATGTTATAGAAGGTAACAGGAGAAACTTGCTGTCCTCAAAAATAATGCAAGGGAAACTATTGTCAAAGACAGAGCTCAGCAAAAAAGACTGCAACAAATGAAGCTTCATTTCCATCTCGGGAAGGGTAAGAGGGCACATCACTGGTACCAGCTGAAGCATCCAAAGCACAGTTGGAGTGTAGATGCTGCAGCCTATGGTGAAGACAGATAAGGACAGAAAATAACCAGTAGTTGATGAGAGCCAAGGGAAACACATTGGGAAACATACTGGAAACAACAGACTTCTATAAACAAGTGTCTAAAGTCTGCAGTCGTCAGCATAAAGAAGCAGCTTTGCTGCAATATAATGGAGAAGTAAACTTTGAAACATGTCTGTGAAATACCCTGAATACAGAAAAGCAGTGCTTGAAGACCCGTGGCTGCACACTTTCTGTACAAATGGGAAAAAATCATGCCAGCAAGTATACTGTATAAAAAAAGAAAAGGTGAGAGACAGACCTTTAGGTGACCAGTTCTACCTCGCCAACAAATGACATACCCTCCCTGCAATCCCAATAGTTTGCAGTTTTATTTTTGGCAGATATAATCAAAATGATCATCATGGCTTTAGAGAGAAGCCACTAAGCTGCATGTTTTGGTTGAAGCAGAGAGCGCGCGTGTGCAGTATGCTCTGGATGAAGGGACATCACAGAGAGGTCTTGCCACAGCTTTGCTCTCTCCACTTGACCCACAAGTGCTGCCAGCTGTACTTGGCTCTCTTGAGCATTCTCATTTCTCATCAGCGAGTAACACAGTTTTGGTTGCTAACCAGTCCAGTCCAAGAGGCAGAATAACAGGTCCTTGTTAAGATCTAGAAATGCTTCATATTTCTAACCAAATCAAATCAAAAAACGTGCAAAAACTGTTCCTGGTTTGATACATTTCACTCAGGTTCCACTACTTAGTGGAATGGAATTTGCTTCCCCCTGTAAAGAGATTTCATTCCTCTTCCATTCTCCACCTTTCAGTCTTCTCAGGAGTCTTGACAAGCTATTCCGCCATTTTTGTCTTTAACGCTTTTCTCCTATACATATCCTTCCTGCCCTTCCTTCTGCTGCTGCTACGCCCTGTTCCTCTGCAGCTATTTTCGGAAAGCAAAGACGTCCCGTGTTTTCAAGCCTCTCTTGCCTTCACTTCCTGGTTTAGGAGAAGACACTTCCGCCAGTCCCCCATACGGGCAGCTCTCAGACTCCGGGTGATGGCCAGAGCACTCTACAGCGGGGATGAAGCCGCTGTCCCACATTCCTGTCCCACACAGCTTGCACAGGTCATGCAGGCTGCAGGGGATGCAAGGTAACAGGTGGAACTGATAGAGCAGACTTCTTGCCTAGAGGGGAGACAGAGACAAAGTCGTTCACTTATCGCCAGAGGACGAATTTGGGGAGCAGGGGTGGCCAGATGTCCTCCTGTCCTATACTCCGGTTTAGCTCCATTAGAAGAGTCAAAACTTCAGCAGAGGAGCATCCCTCCTGAACCCCGAACCGAAGGTTCAAGTGGAGACGCTGCCAGCAGACAAAATTAGAGACGGTTGTTCTTAGCGCTAAGTTCCTGCATCTCAACATCACAACGCTTTTATTAGCCACAGAGCTGCGGCAGCCCGGGCAGCGCAGCAACAGCCTCATCGCCGCTGCTTGCCAGCGCGTTTCAGGCTGCCAGGCGGAGGGGGAGCCCCGCTGCACGGCTCTGCCGCACGCTCGGCCCTCAGCATCTCTGAGCAAGCTGCCGCTGAGAGGAGCGGGTAGGAGAGGCGGTGCTGTCAGCGGGAACAGGCCAGGGGAACTGCTGCATGCATCACATCACGTGGCCTGCAGTCACTCCCAGAYGGGGATGGATTGGGGACCATGACATGAGGAGGAAAAGCTCTGTCCGCCCTTTCCCCTAAGCATGTGCAAGTTCTGTTATCCCAGCCACACTGTTACCTTCTAAGTCCTCTACAACTACCTCTTCCTTCTGCAGAACTGGTTCCAGGCAAACGCCAGCACCCTGTTCTTCCAGGCTCCAGACAAGCAGGGGGATACAGGAGATGGGGAAGATTTAGCATCGGTCTCTTAATTTTCTCAAGGGTCTGACTCATCTCTTGGACCAGAGACTTGGCCCTCATCCACACACAGGCATTTACCTTCCTGAGTACAAGTTCTCCATTCATGTGCATAGCCAGGTTGCCGAAATGCAGCAGCATCTGGTCAGTGGCCAGCTGTTGTTCAATGACATCATCCCCATAAATCACCACTATGGCCACACAGATAAAGAGGTGGAAATAGTCAGTCTGCAATGAGAAGACGGGCTGGATTACAGCAGGTGGACACAGAGGTCTGACTTAACCTCCCCACCCTCCACACATGTCCTTAGCAGAGATTTTGCTCTAAGTGAGTAATATCTCTTTCCAGCTTTGCCTAGTCACATTCAGAAAGTGAATTACTGGTGAATTCTGAATAACAGCTGAGTCAAAGTCTGTTGCCTTTAAAGCACGGGAGCAAGGTTCGGACCACAGGTTTCAAAGCTGACTAGTGATTTTGGGAAGACATTTTCCAGCTGTTTAAGAGAAGTCTGAACTTCAGAAGTGAATGTTCAGCACTTTCTGAAAAGCCTCTTTTTGAAGCCCAGACATCCCCAGATAGGCGAAATAGGCCTCCATCTTCCTGCTCCATAGATAAACCTCTTTGATAGTTACATACCTGCTGTAATACTTTCAATCATTAACATGCCTGCTCCAAATCTCCCCTAGACATCTCACAGGGACGATTCTGCAGGAAAATGCCCACAAGTAATGACAGCTGCTGAACAAGACTTTTCAGGTGTCAGTGCTGTTGTGCTCACCAAAGTAGGAGAGAAAGGAGCCCTTTCATAGGCAGAATCCGCTCCTTGTCACCCAGCCCTATCGCTACCCGTGCAGGAGACCAGAAAGCCAGGTTCTGCAAATGCTCAGAATACTTGGGGAATTTGGTACTTTTGAGCTGATCGGTCTATGAGCTCCAGAATTCTGTAAGGAGGCAACTCAAGGTGCAATTTGTATCAGTTTTAGTTTCCTTCAAGGTAAGCTGCAGCAAATCAAACCAGAACACCGCTGACAGTAAACCATGCTGTCACAGTCTCAGCTAAGAAAGTACTGTGGGAAAGGGAATACCTGCAATGAAACTTATTCTGGATACATTGCTGCTAACATCCTTTAAGGAAATCCTGCCACGCTTGCTGCGATGGTGAGGATTCAGCAAAGGGCACACTGTTGCCCAGTGTGAGTTGTCTCCAGCTGTCTAACCTGATAGTGAGCCCAGCATGCTTCCCACATGCGCAAAGCCTCAGCATCTGGAAATTCACGTTTAAAACAGAGGAGGATCCAACGGTGACAGAAAAGCATCTGCAGGCCATCCTCTCCCAAGGAAAGCAGGTGCTGGTAGAAGCGTGGGTGCATGAGCCGTAGCAGCTCTCGCAGGTACATCTGGAAAAGATGCTCTCAGCTGAGCCACTGCCTTGTGCACAAGGACTCGYGCTGCCATCACCCACCACACTCTCCATCCCAGGGAGCCCCTCGCACGGCGTGCCCGCTGTGGCTCCAGCGTAACAGGCCGCAGGTCTCTCTCACAAAAAGCTCCCGCTTTACATTTCAGCCTACTCACAGCCTGTTTAACAGAGCACAGCCAGGAGCACACTTGGGTCTATCATTAACAGGCAGAGCTCATAGGCCACCGTGGCTGTTTCACAGGGAAGGAGGGAGAGCGAAAAGCAAATCCCACGACAGCTACGTTGTGAAAAGAAAGAAGAGAGCAGATTCAGGCTGAGGAAGGCAGCATAGAGCTATAGCCTTAAAACCTATCTCTGGCAATATTTCATTTCACTAGACGCTGAGAAATATGGACGTGATTTTGGAAAGTCTGACCATAAAGGTACACTTCAGTGCATAAATCTGTACATTAGCAAACTGCACATCACCAGCAACATCCCATAAGGTCTCCGCCACAAATTCACCACTTCAAATCAGTGGCATCATGACCAGGACAGGATTGTTTGTGTTTAGAATGGATTTTCCAGGATCTTAGTTAGAAAAGAACGGACATTAATGTTGCAATCTGAAATGCTCCTATTTTTAAAAAGATCATGTTATTTTAAGAAACTCTGTCAGGTATATAAAGCTTTTCATTTGGACATCATAAAAAAACTCTATTAATGTTAAGACCTTCAAAAAAGCCCACAGAAAGAGTGCTGCAGCTCAAACACCTCCTCTGCCCCATTCACATTAAATGTCCCAGAATCAGGAAAAGAAACCAACCAATGAGTCTTCGTTGTCTGAAAGAAGTGCAAAGAATAAGCAACCAACATCCTAAATACATCTGATCATAAAAGATTCCTTGCATCAGCATCCTTCAGTGTGGCCAAAGTAACTTTAATCTGACAACTTACTGGCTATAACTGCCTCTAGAGTGCCCCAGTCACCTAGGATTCATTTTATCCATCACAGATTTTATGACTTTGGGATGTGATTCTGTATGCTGGAACTCACAGCAACAGCCTAGGTAACTGCTTCATGGCATTCTTCTAATTTGCCCAGGGAGAAGAGAAGTTAAAGACACGACAAAACTGAGCTCTGCGCTCAGCCTCACCAGCTGTTTCTCCATATCCTCATCCCGGGGTGAGCTGATGAAGATCGTATTCTGCATCAATCCCACAAAGCACCAGAAAGTATCTGACTCATCTAGGACCTCCGCCAGGATTGGGGCAACCAGGTCAGACATCCCTTGGGAGTATCCAGTTGTTGGGTTAAATACTGCATAGTTCAGCAAGATCCTCCTAGAGAAGACATTCAAGTGGAGAGGTGAGATGCAGAGAGGGCACATCACAGCTGAGCTCAGTACTCTTCCCATTCTACCTCCTACTCCCACCACACAGGCTGGGTTAGACAAAGTGCAGAAGAGTAATAGATCACTCCTGCCATCTAAAAGATTAACATGCAATTAMAACCACAGAGGCATGGGATTTATACCACAGACACATGAGATCTTTTGAGCACCTGTAGAGCCTGTTGCATCCCACAGAACTGCTTTCCCTAATTCTATCTAGAAGCATAATAGAGACACGCTAACAGTATATGGAACTGGAATCTCCCATATTCTGGCAGTATGGCCAAAGCACAGACCTAGGATTACAACATTTTGCATCGGTCCAGAGAGGCTCCTGGATGAATGACAAGAATTCTGAATAGCGTAGAGCAGTCTAATACAATGGATTTGAGCAGAACTCCTTAGGCTCCTGTTTTCCAAACTGTGGGCCAGCCCACTGGGAGCAGTGCAGTAGGAACAAGCAACATGGTTCATCTCAGCTATGAAGGCACACCATCCTGTTTTAAGGTGCTTTCACACAAATGGATAATCCCTACTGCAAACATCAGTCCAGCGAGATAAACTCCAGGAGAAAATTTTGCATACACAGACACCAAAATATAAAAAGAAAATAAGAATTTAAAAGGCTAAGGTGACAGAAAACAGAAGGACCCAGGAGAAAGAGGAAATGATGCTTACTCATCAAATCCTGAGGCTCCAAGCCACATTGTTAGACAAAATCCAACTATTTCCTAGGCATACTCCAGTGCCCCAGTGCAGCATTTTCAAGGTCACACATCCATGAAGCAGGCTCTGCAATGCTGGTCCTCCACCCCGTCAGGGAGAACCACAGACCCAAGCAAGTGTCCACGGCCCTGCTACAGCACCCATTACTCTCCCACAGCTGCAGGAGGCTCACACTTCTTATATGCTTACACATACAGGGAAGCTAGGTGATGGGAGCAAGGKTATTATATCAAGAAGCAAATGGCTAAAGAAGCAGCAAAAGCACAGGGCGCAAAGTGCTCGTTTCTGCATCATTTGGTACCGACCACCATCTGCATGATCTTCTGCAGCATTCCTAAGGCAGGGACCTAGGCACCACACTCCCTGGGCCAGAGGGGCTTTCTGAGTTTTCTGTATATTCAGTAGAAAACTTTGTTTGGGAGACTAGAATCAGACACGTTACCTCATAGTTTCCACATTTGGATTGCCCTCCCCACGAAAGAACTGGTTGCTGCGGTCAGTCCTCACGACGTCTTTATCTACTGTGAACTGTACTTTACGCCAGAAATCCTTCTGTTCATCTGGAGTCATTGAAAGTCTGAAAATAGAGCAGCAACGTGAATATGTTGCCACAATGCGAATACGATTGCCACAAAGAACAAACAGCCTTATTTCAGCTTTAGATCCGAGAGAGAAACTAATCTTTCTGCACAGATTTCTCTCATCACCAGAACACCAAACAAGCAGGTCTGTCTAGAACAGCAGACTTTCTACCCAAATGGATTACTAGAAGGAACCTCCTTGATTATAAGTGGGATGATATGATGTGTTTCCTGTGATAAACTGGTCAGGCTCCACTTCAGGAGCAGCCAGACCCTCTGCTCCACACTGGTCCTTGTGGGTGGCACTCCAGAACTCAGCACTCAGTGTTTAGAATATCTCCTAATTAATAATAATATCTTTCCTCAGCTTAAATCTACCCACAACTAGTTTAAAACTCACAGTTCTGCAGCAATCATTTCCTTGAATTAAACCTCCCTTTTTCTTCCCTATTTTTACATCCAAATATATTTATAAAGATGTATAAGATCTCCTTTTCATCTTCAATGTGCTAAACCAAACATGTTAAGCTGCTAGTCTTGCCCGTGAGGTAAGCCTTCTTATGTGGTACAGGCAAGCCTGTTTCAAGAACCCAAGTAACATAACATTTGAGTTATACAGTATTAGCTCCAGATCCTCAAAGTCAGCTATGCCTGATAACACCTCCTTTTCCATCCCTTGCACTTCCATACTCTATCAACTTCTCCTGAAAAGGAGGAGGCAGAGACTCTGTAATTCAGCAGCGGTATTAAAGTCATTTAAGGCCTAAGGAGAGATGAGCAGCAGAGGATGAAGCTGGTCTGTTACCTTTTCTCCTGGATCTCAAAGTATTCTTTCCTCTTCTGTATCCTCAGTGCCTCCCTCTCTTCAGAGGTGGACTCATAGCTGTAGTAGTGCAGCAAAAAGGGCCACACTTCCCCACGGATGGAAATATCARTCCCACCAAAGAAAATGGCCTGGAAGAAGGAGCAAAAGTTATGACTGGTACAGATTTAACATTCCCAAACACAGCAACAAGAAACTGCCTGCTACTGTGCTTTGGTGGCTTTGCAGTTCTTTCCTGACAAGTGACGCCTTGATTCAAGCTCCTGCAATTTGCACATGTTTAGAGGGAAAGTGCTGGCCTTCTATTCCCAGACGAGACACAAATCGGGCTCATTTCAATGTCAATAACCCCCCCTGGAGAGGCTCTATGATTAACGTGTCGTTCTCATGTCACGGCTTAATCCCCAATTCTTGGAGACACTGCATTTCACTGCAAACTTCTCTCTCAGGACTTGGACGCAGTGCTCCCCTGCAATTCCTGAATTATTTCCATACAGTAATCTCAATTTTCCTTTCTTTGATTTGTTCATACTGCATTTTGCAAACACATCTAGCACTGGACACTTTGGTCTACTACTTCCAAAGGGCAGCAGAAGCAGGACGGCTCRCTCTCCCCCGTCAGAAAGGTGCTGTTCCATTATTCTGTCCGCAGCGGACTCATCTGCAGTCCCAGCGAGACCTCCAGCCAAGCACTATAAGCAAGTCTTTATACTCTCAAACACCCAGTGCCTGCCCCAGCAYGAAAGCAAACGATCCCAACTTCCACCTGGGGACTTGCACTCTGTGGCAAGAGGGAACAGATCGGAAGAGCAGCAGCCACCCCTCTCACCTTCTGTAGCTTGTACTCTTCTTCCACCTGTCCAGATTCATTCAAGTGATTGAGCCAGGCAGACACATCGAGACGCTTATACGTGTTCTCCTCTGGATGGGTCTCTGAGGATGGCAACTTGGGACGACGGATAGAGAACTGCATACATGTCTTCTCATCCGTAAGCTGCTGAATGGAGGAAAACAAAAAAACAAAAACAAAACTGGAGGCAGCAGCCCGAGATAGCGGCAGAGTTCAAAACTAGCAGTATTCAGAGCAGGAAAATCTTCTTGCATGGTTCTCTTAGGATTAAGCACCAAGGCACAGTACTTGGGAAGGTCTTTTTTTTTTTTTTGAATTATAACCATTACAATAGCAAGAGCGATTAGAATAATTAAAAATCTGAGTACACACAGAACAGCTTCATCTTGGAAAAATTATTTCCATTCCTCCCCCAATCTTATCCCTGACCTGAAACTGAATTAATGCTGCTTACAGCAAAACTTCACCCTGCCAGGAATGCCTGCAATAAATTACATATGATTGGCCATATACAAAGGGATTGCTGTTAGGCAAGCAGGGAACTGCACTGCCAGGCTCTCTAAGGGCACTCATGATCCCAGTGCAAGACTGCAGCTGACATTTAATTTAAAAATCAAAGGTTGTTCAATGCAAAAAGTGAGCCCATGCGACCATAATAAGAAAAGCAGCAGGGGGCTCTGTGGGAAGGATGGAAATTTAAAAATCACTGTTTCTAATAAGCACATACAGTATCTTAAACAGATAATTAAAGAGCTCTTATCACATTTGTATGTAGATTGAACAAAATATGGCAAGATGCCTTGTCAAAACATTTTCAAATGCAGTGTGCTATGCTTCACAAAATGGATGAAAGACTCCGACAGAATTTCAGACCTAGCACTGTAGATTTCCCAGGCACCTTACACGCCTAAAGCATAGTGCTGACCTGTCTGGTTACCATATCCAGCAAAATAACTACCTAAGCAAGTTTTCTGGATTATCTCCCCCCATATTCCACAAGGAGAACAGGAATGCACGAGGATAAGCAAGTACAACAGAGATCTCGCACCTGACTTGCAGTTGTATCCTAAACAGCATCCAACACGTTGTAGCTTTCTGCCTGACTTGGTGACATGAACTCCTAACTTTATTTCTCCAACACACCGCCCTGGCTAAAAGCATAAACGCGACACATGTACTGAAAAAAATCTGTCTTCACCTCATGAACCTTGCTCGGGTACCTGGTCTTTGAGATGGGTCTCCGTGCAGTACTTCCATTGCTGAAACACCTCAGACAGTTTATCCAGGCCACCATGGTGAAAATGGAAGATCTTGTATTGACTCTCCCTGCTTGCAACAACCAGCTGTCCACAGGTGCACGCCTCATCGCTGCAGGACAAATCAAGGGGGGAGATCAACCCAAATTTATTGCCCCGGGCAACTAGAGGCACAGCAGGAAGGGGGTACATTAGATGAGAAAGGAAAGCAAATTATAAAAAAAGTGTAGCACTAAGTTGTCCCTTAAAACAGGGAGCGGAAATAATTTTATAGCTCAGGACAYGGCCATAATGACCACAGGATCCTTCTGAGTTTGTTTCCCTCAAGAAGCTTCACTCATGCATGGTAACAGCACTCCTTTCCCCTTCCACGATGTGAAGGAATTAAATACTGTCTTCCCTGGAGAACAAAAGGAGCAAGAAATCTATCCCAGAAACAGTGACGCAGTACACAAAGTCAGCTCCTAGGGATGCGTGGACTTGGTTGCACACAGCATTCTCTAAAGAAGTAGGGAGWAAGAGTAAAAACTGAGAGTAAAAAGTGGTTTTAATATCTTTTCTAATAAATTGAAAGTTAATTTAAGAGATTAAGAGCAGTAAGACCCTAGAGAAGCCTGGTGAGGGGCAGGCAATGGAGAAGGTAGTGTAGATAAAGAGATGTTTTCCACACCCCCATGTTATTTTAAATATTTTTTGCAAGACAGCTAAGACCAATATCAGCACCTTCACCTTACTAGGGAAAAAAGTTCCTTTAGACCTCAAAACTGTAATTCAGAGGCTCTCCTTGAGAAGGCTCACACTTGCATTCCTGGAGACAACCATCAGGGAATGACGTCCAAACAGAACTGCGGAAGCCATCTGTCTCCACAGGGCCCAGTTCACACTGATTCAGGGTATGTACAAATATCACTGGGATAAACATCAAAAAYTCTAGAGAACAAAAGTAATTGATATCTTACCTAAAGAAAAGGCGAAGGGACCTCATCTGTCCCAGGTCCACTCTAAAGACACCACAGACCTGTTCTAGGGCAAATACTTTCTGCTGTTCATCCCACCTGGTGTTCTGCGTTTGCCCRTTATTCTCCTGGAACTGGGCGCTGGTGTCCAGGCTAGAAGCAGAGCTGGTCGAGCAGGTCATGCGATTGTCACACGTGTCCCTGCAGACAAGAGCACGGAGGAACAAAACCCGGCAAGACATTAGCCAAAGACTGCGGTTATCTGCAGTAACCGCACATGCCGAAAGCTAAAAATCCTTTGACAGAGCTCCAAGATCAGRATTCAGTGCAGTTTTAAAGAGTCAATAACAAAGAGACCAAATGAGATTACATTATTTTTATCTAAATCAACTCTGTACTTTCTCAGCAAACTATCTGATTTTTGGTCTGCTCTTAAAGTGTGAACAGAACTGGGGAGAGTGAAAACCATCCCCCAAAAACACAGACTTTTGAGATATTTCAAAGCTGGCCCRTGCAAATGGGAACTGAGGAAGGGCCTGACCCCTGCTCCTCCACCGAAGCACAAGGAGCAGTTTGGCGAGCGGGGACAGCAGGCACTCGTCTGCCCTCCCAGCCCATGCCACGGAGCCCGAAGCTGCAGGACTCCTTCGAGCCATCACGCCTCCGAGATTGATGACCCCTTTGGATGGAAGAACCAAGGCCTTTCAAAAAAACATGAGTGCAGTAGCACAGACAGCTAACTCAGCAGCTCCAGCAGCACTTAGCGAATAACTTCCGAAGGAAAAGACTTCTTGCCCCACAGCTCAAGCAAACCTCTTCAGCATGCAGCTCAGCTGCTCAGGGCCTGGCCGGGGACAGGATGAGTGAACGCATTCAAACGGCAGTATTGACTAGGGACCTCATTTGGCAAATTCCCTCTGTAACCAGAAAGATCCAAAGATATTTCCCCTGAACTTGAGTTTCTCATTATTCCTTTGCAAGTGGGCCTGACAAGCCTAGATTCATGTGTGTAAACTTCAGACAAATGGTTTCTGCTTGCAAACTCGAAACTTTGGAGAGTTAAGGAGCGGGAAAGTATACATGAGCTCTTTAACCCACCACAAAGAAAGTGAACCCAACTGTTTTCCAATAAGCTAGGAGCTAACTGTGCCCCAGATATTCATCTCTAAGAGTATCTGGGTTTAGATTAAAAAAACCCATATGCCTGCAACCAGCCCTGATCCCAAAAGGAAAATATCACTGCTTTGAGAATTAAGTGAATCTGAAACTGTGACCCCTTGATTCTTAAAAAGGCCAATACATGTGAACAATCTYAGCGCAAGCTCTGAATGGGTTCCGCTGTGAAATCAGGGTTTGCAAAACAAGGCAAGTAGCAGGTATAAAGACAGCCCCCTGCAATGCCACTTTATGCAATGTTTTCTAATCCGCTTATCTAACAATGTAGGCACTGAACGCTGAAAATCACACACTCAGCATGCATCTGCAGCACACCACATCAGTATGCTTTCCGAGCCTGGCTACAGTGCCTCTTCAACAGGGACGAGCCTTATTTGCAGCATCTCCCAATGGTTCAGGTCATTGCATTCCAATGGACAGGTCTCCGGACATCCCAGTTAGTTGCGGGTTAAATTTTTAACCGAGCTCCTGCGAGCAGCCTGGTTCAAATGTATGACTCAAAACCTTAGCGCCCACACGCATGGGAAACAAATCCCCAAACCCCCTTCTCCAGTTCTGCAGCATTATGTAGATGAGACGAAGTCTGTTATACATTCTACTAAAAGAGCAGGCTTCACTACTCTGTTCAAGAAGTTCTGCTGCTCCATTTTTTCCGAAAGAAAGCATCAAAGCAAAAATTACATTCAAGCCATTCTGAGGTGGAGGTCTCAGAACTGACACGGCAATATCGCCATGYGAGCAGGGATCACGTCTCCAACGACACAGGCAAATTCATTCGAAGAATGATAGCAGTTTTTCTAGGTTAGACACTGGGGTACTTCCAATCTTACAAGCGCAGCTACATATCGTCACCTACACTTGGTGAATTTTTCTACAAAAATTKTACTGGGTTTTGTGAAAAATCAAATGTTATTTTCTGATAAAGCTGCAAAGTGTAACACTTGCCTAAAACACTTGATATCTCACGTTAAGGCAAAAGTACTAGGAGTGCTGKTGCAAGACGCTTGTGCTGGACTGCTTGCAATCAGCAGCTAGTATTTATGAAGCAACACTCAGCAACAGCCACAGCTGGTTACACCGGATTTTCCTGGAACAGATGACTCAAACCAGTTTAAAGACTAAGCAGAGTCAACCAATTTTCTAAAACTCTTGCAAAGATGAACCGGTCAGTAAGACAAAAAGATGGAAAACTGGCTCACTGTGGGGATTATTGTCACGTGGCTCCTTTGTCACAGAGGCCGACGTGCCGTTGTTCAAGTGCATCATATCAAAAGATCAGTGGCAAACATGTGACTGCCAAGAAACGATATTTACTATTAGTGCTTGCTTTGATAGTGAGGAACCGAGTACCTCCCAAGTACAGAATGATATTGCCAGCTGCACTTACTCATACCATATAATCAAAATCTGCTTCAGACACACAATTAGCCACCATAAACTTAGACACTGGAGAACCCAGTCACAAAGGTGCTGACAACAMCGTGTTTTCTGGAACTGTTTCTTCCAGATAAACGTTTACATTCACATTTAGCCACTAGTTACAAGCTTGTACATGCACCCAACAGACACGGAAGCAATCTGACGCAAAACGCGCAAGTGGATTTACCCCTTCCGGACAGCAAAAAGCTAGCAAGTACGAGCCCAGGGTCTCGGAGTGTGCAAGCCAGGGAGATTCCAGTGTTTTTATTGATGTCGAGTATGAAATCTGAAAGAGACATCTGTACACACCGTCTCCTTTACAGAGGTCTACAAACACGGTCCTACACAGTATAAATGCACAGATAATATCACTTTATATATTCTGCATAGTCAGTCACTGTGGTAATCAAGAAAAAAGCTCACCATGTTTAAAATTACCTTTTCCTGTATATATTTGTTGACAAAAGCACTTGAAATGATTCTAAACTGCTGGATTACTTTTTAAAATAGTTTTAATCTTCAGATCATTCTGTACTGAAGTAGTGACAGGCAGGAAGCATGATCAATGTTAATTTTGTGGGGTTTGAGGATTTCTCTAACTATGTACACAAAAGACACACAAGGAAGGAATTCTTCAATTTACTGTTTATCAAAGTCAGATTATTACATGTGTTAGAAGAGGGATTTATGCCAAAGTGTCCTGCAAAAGAAAAGAGATCAAGCACCATAAGAAAAATAGCTGGAGGAACATTCCAGAGAAACTTTAGGTTGTGGGATCCAAGGAAAATAGAGCGCCCACCAGTATGCAACACTTTTTAGCAAAAAAAGAGAACCCAGTGCWATATTCCATGGGAACAAAAGGGAGGGCAAAAAAAAATTAAGGGAGATTAACAAAACCTGAGGCAGGAAACCCATGGACATATTCATAATTCCACTTAAGCCTTTTTTCCTTACTTAAGTCCCATTACTCTTTTGTCTCAAAATACATCTCATTCTTGCTGGTGAGCAAGGTCAGCGGATGATGTATTTTCTCCACTCAGCAATCAATTATAGCAATCAACTATATCTACATTCCATGAAGTTTTGTAGCCCCTAAGAAAGAAAATACTTATATAAGGCAACTCCCCCCTCCTCCCACAATACTACAGATTTCTCATGCTCCAAATCTGAGAACTTCAGCCACACACTACCAGCGAGACTTCCTATGTGCACTAACACTGCACATACTTGGCGACTTACTGTTCAGTCAAAGCATTTGGACACCTACAGCATAAAGAGATAWAAAACCCAATTATTATTTGTGTTATAGAACCAGGGCAGAGACCTGCACCAATTGCATGGGAAGACTATTTCAGCAACAAAGATCCAACAACTCATTTATAACATGATGTGACAAATGTAATTATAAGAGGGAAAGGGGCTGAAGATTACAGCAGCGATGCGGCAGTCACCTGAGCTGTCAGTGTGTGCCACCTGATTCTCATATAGTCTCTTGCAAGAGCCAAACCCACATCAGTTGGCTCTCCATCACCATTGCACTAAAGCACGCCTTCCGTAACAACAGCTTTCCTCATAGCCCAATCTATTCCTGCGTGACGGCTTGTGAAGCATCATTTACAGACAGTAAGTATCATCATAACGTATGAGCATCCGTGTAATGGGAATTACATGCCCCTCTTCCTCCCCAAGGGCTAGCATTTCTCTATTTCTCCACTCTTCCCCACAGGCACTGACCTTCCAGGTTCTTCTTCTTTCCAGCAAGGTGAAAGAGCTCATGGCACCATCAGCTGCCTAAAATGCCTATGACAGCTGCAAATAAATAATCCATCGATAAAAGTTCAAAGCTATCCTGAAATGCCTAAAATTTGAGTGTAGTAACTGTCTGGACAACGGGAAGCACTATCAGACAGCTGGAACCCAAACCTATCGTTCTCATAAAACACGTGTCCCTTACGAGATGCATACACAATGAATTGTGAAACGTGCTGACTTCAGCTACATATGAAAGAAGTGCAAACGAAAACAGATTAGTAATTTGAGATGAAGTATTTTATCAGAATATTTCTGCCTGTTCCAAATAATGCTGCAGAGAAGGACTAGAAGGACACACAAGGAATGGTTGGCATTTCCAGAAGAGCGCGTCCACACAGAACCACGAGTTGATAGGGAAACACTACAGTCGCACAAGCTACTCGCATCTGATTAGCACAGAAGAGTAACTAGGTTAAGAATTGTGTTAAATTCACCCTTTGGCTGAAAATATCTGGAATTTGAATTTCCTCTGCCTCAAAGAACCCATGCAGAATCAATTTACACTGACCTCTGCAAATAGGGAAAAAAGGGATTTAGATACTCTCTCAATTTGGATGAAAGGCTAACCAGAATTTCTTGAGTGTCAAAACATACTCACATAGAAGTATGTCTATACATCTGCAAACAGACGTGGAAACAAATCCAACGATTCTTCCTGTTTAAAAGGGGAATCTGTGAAAAACTGCATAGGACGTTACAGTACAAAGTACATGAATGTCAACATGGACTTTCCGAAAGCCTGTTCCACAGGCTTTCCATTGATCTGTTTGCTTTCAAAACATAAATTTCCCCACGTTGAACTGCACTAAATGCTATTTAGTAGCTAATTAACTTTCTGTGCTGAAAACCTCCTGTAATTGCACTTCTTTCACCTTTTTTAGCCTGCGTCCTCAAGGGAACTGAAGCTGTCCTACGGCATTTGTTCTGCTCATTTCTATCTTACAGGCACAAGTTCCTTCCTGACAACAGACTGCCAATCACAGCTGCAGAGGTCACTGGAGACCAAATTAGGAGCACTCTGCTCCTGACAAACTTGCTTTGCTTAGCTTGCCGTAAAGGGAAAATAAAAGGTTATGAAAAATAATTGTATCCTTTCATGCTCAACACCAGGAAGCAGATTCAACAGCACTTCCAAAAGTCAATGCATCATTGTTAGTTATTCTTCTTATGGCTAATATTATTGACAATATTCAGAGAAGAAGCTGTTTATATCTTAGAAGCATTGGAATCTGTCCCTCCCCCCTACCCAGGAAAAGCCCTAGACCAGGTTTGTGGTTACCGATCGTACAAACGTTGGTCACCTAATCGGCACACGCTGCAGGGAGAGCAGCAACATTTCCATCCATCCTGCTGACCTTGGACCGTAGCAATAAGTTCACGATCACGGACAGGGCTCTGTATTAACATCAACCCCGTGAACACCAGCCTGACAAATAACCCATTTTAACACGTTGAAATGAGGGACTCAGGGAAACCCGATTATGCAGCTTTGCCTTTTGATAGGCGTAATTGGTTTGTCCTTGAGAAATAAAGATCAAGACAATTTGTTGTGTTTTATGAGGATACCGCCGTCCGCTTTCGCGGTACCCTAACTTTGCCTTTTCAGAACGCGCCGAATTACCCAGCTCAGATGGGCAGGGGTAACACGCCGCGGTTATTTACGGCACCGGTTTATCACCCCAAATCTTCTCGTATGGAAGCCAACCCGCGAGGCTGAGCAACCTGCGCTGCAGGACGAGCCCGCTCCGCCACGGCGCTGGGTGCTCCCTTCCTGCCCCAGCGCGACGGAGGCAAGCGGCGGAGCGGGAAGCCTCGCTACACTGGAGGCTTTGTTGCCTCCTAACTCATTCCTCCGAGTCCTCGCGGCCTGAAGGGAAGCGGAGTGATTTCAGCCAGCAATAGGGGGCATTATAAAAACAGCCATGCTCACCTCCAAAGGGTCCCCCCTAACTGCTATAAATTAAACTAAAAGGAAAACCAAATAAACTGAGAATTCTTGAGTTAATTATTTTGAATGTAAATGGGAAAGAAAAAAAAAATCAGAAGTTTGTAGTGAATTAATGTGTGTTTTAATCTTTTATCCAATCAAAGTCTGGAATGCAATATACACATACATATACATTCACTTAAAAGACAAGTAATCTTTTTTTAACAGATTAGACTTCCAGACAGGTGTAGACTACTTAGGTAAAACTGAGGCAAGGTTTTACTCTATGAGTTTTTGTTATAGTTAGGTAGCAAGGGCAGAATTAGCAGTTTGATGCTTATGAATAAAATACACATAGCTCCCGAGAAGCCAAACACAACAAATCATTTAGAGCCGAGCATATGCTGTTCAATGGTGCAAATTTTACCCTCGTTTTAAGGAAGGAAAATATTTCAAAAGCTGAATGGCAGATTTTTATAATCCATACAGAGAAGGGGCACCTCATGCCTAGGCTTTAGCTCATTAATAAATCAATCGAAATGCAACACTTAAAAAAAATTCCTTAGATGGAAAAAGTGATTTCTCAGCAAAGCCCAAAAAAGAATGTTTGCTTTTCAGCCTATTCCAGACTAGAAAAGGGGACCTTTCTTACCAGTGTTTATTTTATTTTTAAAATCAATGGATTATTTTGCTTTTTTCTTTCAGTTCTATCCATGCAAAAATAAAATTCTACACTAATTATGCTAATTACAATCAAGCCTTCAAAACCCCGGTCCCTTGAAAGCCCTGAAGATTACCTTTGTTCTTATATTCTTGGCTCCAAGCAATGAATTGGGAATTTCAGGGGGACTTTTACTGACTGACAAAGTTAACCAACTCCCTGGACTCTGCGCTGCTGCTGACCCAGTATTAGCAGAGCCAACACCACCCAGAGAGAATTTCACTGTTTCCACAATACAATGAGGATTTCCCAAGGGGAGAGCTTTCTTCAAGTAGCAGAAAAGGGAGAGGAAAAAGGAGAGCTGACTAAAAGCATGTTTCAGAGTTATTGTAAATGCTTAATGCTGTTATAATTGCAAGGACTGAGCCAAGAAGACAGAGACTATGCAGATTTATTTGCATATACTGCTGTTGTACTTTTAGAGGGGACATGCTCTTTTATTTTGATCCAGTTAAAGCAATTCTTCCCTCACAAAGCTATGGATACCTGCCAGCATAATTTATCTCCAGTCTCAGTTAGGGTTTCTGGGTGTTACGATAACATAAATAAGTAACAGAAATAATGCAAGAATATCCTGGGAAAAGGCACTTTATTGCAACGCCTCCTAGAGAAAACGGTCACTGTTGTCTTTTGCTCTGCTCCTGCCTATCAAGTTTAACTGCTCTCACAGTTAAACCACAGTCTTCAGGATCTAAAATCCCTGTGCACTAATGCTTATTGGGGAAGAGGAAAACCCATGCTTCCTTAGAAATTCTTTTTTTTTTCCTCTCTCTAGGACAAACCTCACTGTGTAAAGTAATTTTCTATACATAATTTTGTTTCATTATAATTATAGAAAATAGGGATTCTGTTACAGTGTCATTCTTTAGTTGGAATGCACTTATGCTGTTACAAAGATATATAAATTTGCACTTACATCATCAATCAAAATGTTTTCTAAACCAGTTTTACTGAAGTAGTACAGGAGCTGTGGGGAGATGGACTCTAAGTTTCATCAACTAAAAGAGTGAATTATTAATCACACCACTGATATACTTAAAGTATTTCTTAGCAATGGACCTTATTAATAGACTGGCATCAAAAAGAAAAGAAAAAAAAAAACCCAAACCCCATCTCTCTCTGAATTCTCTCCGAATCTGTTCAGACATCCCCCAGGAATCCAACAACTCTTTTGATCCTGGGAAAAGGTTATTTTGCCTAAAAGGCTGGCGCAGAGCAGGAACAGAAAAGCCTCCTAATTTATTCTCGCTTCTAGAACACGCCAAACACGCGGGCAAAGCACTTGTAACATGGAGACTATGGGTGGCCTTCAGGAGACAGACGCTGCGAATTAACATTTCAGATGCGCGACGGGGAGAATAATTAGCGGCCGAACGGGGAAAAGCTATTGTCCGCCCAGCGCTCCGCAGCCTAATTGGCAGCTTCGCCGCCGCGCCGCACCGCTCCGCACCGCCCCGCACCGCAGCGCGGAGCACCCGGGGGGCAGCGCGGGGCGCGG
>NW_020450832.1:529666-545196 GCF_003343035.1 Apteryx rowi | reverse complement strand
GACCCCGCGCGTGGAGCGAGCGCCCGGTCCGCGCGTGCGGAGCGAGTCGCGGGACCCCGCGCGCGGAGCGAGCGCTCGCCCGGTTACGGGATCCCTTTCCTAGCAGTCGTCCGCGCTCACCGAGTATTCCTCGGTTAAAATCCCCAAATAAACAGTTTCGCTCATCCCTCTAGCTGTAACTCTTGATCTCAAGTTAGCTGTCGCTATTTTCTTCCACAGCAAGCTGGCAGCAAACCAAAGGAGGAAAAAAAAAAAAACAAACCCAAAATGCTGTAATTAATGTTCTTGCTGTTCAAATATTTATGTAAAGCAAGATAGATCCTTATGCCTCTGCAATCTCTTGGATCTGTCCAACCTTCTCAGTTTGGCTGCCTGTGACAACTTTAACTGATTAACAACTTTAATTGATTACACAGCATGCTAACGGCAACAGTCCTCTTCCCAGTACCTGGCTCAGTACGGACCACCTGAAAGCAGCTCCCAATATGAAGCTTACAGCCTACCCCTATAAATCAAAGAGAAGGAAGAAAGCGCCATCCTTGTAACGGAGAATTTGGGGATATTTTTGCTGGGCATTACTTTGGGTAAAAATGGAATTAGGTGCTTCATTATTTTACATCACAAACTAGGCTAATTCAGGCAAGGTCCTGAGAAATCAAAGCCTGAACCAGAGGAGCACGGCGCTGCGCGCACTCATCCCCAAGGCTGCAATGACAGACAGCAAGCTAGCATGACACAAGATGGTGCAAGAAGTTACAGGAGGGTTTGAATCCAATGACCAATTCCCCTGGTTCTGAGAACATAATCACTTCTGTTGCAACAGCGATGAATTCCCAACCTCTTGATGACTCCAGAGCTCCTGCTAGTTCACACTAATTTCAGCTCATTTCCCCGGTAATTTTGCCTCCTGTTTATTCTGCAGAGGTCTGAACAGCAATAAGCCTTTCAGGTGAGCTGCCAAAACAACATGATGCAACACTGCGCGCTCTGTTACCACTCGCTGCTGCAGCTGCTGCCACCCTCCGTAACTCTGCGCCTCCGCTCCCTCACGAGAAGGTAATTTATTGATTAGCTCCCTAGGAAGAGGCTTAACAACAGGATGTGCAACAAATCTGTAGCAATTGCATCAAGCGAGACTCCGGAGTTTCTTCTTGTGCCGTGTGCTTTACCTAGGCCGTCTAGAATAGCTCTGTTATGTGGATTCAYGGCAGTTAAGGAGCGTGAGAACTGTACTGTAGCTTAGCTCTCTCATTATAAAAATGCTTCATTATTTTTATTATTGGCTGCTAAAATTATCACCTTCTTATGAAAGACGTTTGCTTCAGGGGCAGATCTATTGATATCAGTGACCACATTAATCACGCTGCTATTTATTTTTGCTTGCCCTTTAAAGCACGTGTCGTGGGAACACGAGCTGGAGTATATTCCAGCGTATGCATCATCTGCGGGATTGTTCGCAGAGCTCCGACCGCAGGCCAGATGTTGCCCTGAGCTCCACTTGTACAACTCCACCACAGCGGCTTCGCGGTCCAAATTGTGAGTGTATCAGCCAACATCCCAACCGCAAGCCAGTGAAGGAGCTGATGCCAGCATTTGTCCTCTTCAGCGTTTTAGTACGGTGCTAGTCAGGTAGCAGCAACCGCAGTTTATTACTAAAGGGAAAAGCCTTTAGCAGCTCCACTATCTACTGTCAGGGAAAACTCCTGTGAACCAGGGATCGCTGTGGCAGGGCACAAAAAAAATAAAACCCTACTTACAGAGCACCAAGTGCTTCAGCAACCCATTGGTATATATCTGAYGTCATGGTCAGTTAAAATAACTTTAGAAGCACTGGTTGAAAGACATTATATAGATGTCAAATGCTATTGGGTCTCCAGCATGTAGCAAAATGTTATTAGTTTCACTTTACTGATGGGGAAAACAGGAGCCGAGTAATTTAGCGAGGCCACAACACGCCAAAGCTGGGTATGGAATACAGTTGTCCTGAATTGGTGCTCTTCAACCCACAAGGCAAACGTGTCCTGACAGACAACCCAGCAACAACCAACAGCGACAAAGGGAAAAAAAAAAAAAGAAGAGAATGAAACGATTTTATTTCCAGTACTACCACTTCCCTAAAGAAATGCAGTCACTGATAAAACTGCTGTGAATACGGGTATTTCCCACGCTAGCTGCCTCCCTACGGGGCTCAGAACAAGGAACCGTGATACTGTGAGCAGCGAGCGGCCCCCAAAGCTAACAGGAACACAAAAAGCAAGAGGGCAAAGCCACCTTTCCACAAGAGAGGAACGTACTGTGCAGAAGTGCCAGGCTCAACTAAAAAGAGAACCAAGAATGTGTACGCTGGTGATCTGACACTCCCCCAGCTCTTAGCCTTAGGAATTGTGTAAGTGGGAAGAAAGCATCAATCACTGCATGGGATCCCTGGCAGCCTTTCAAACCAAGAAGCAAAGGGAAAAAAAAAAATTAACAATGGATACGTTTTTATTTCCGTATGTTCTAAAAGGCTAGTTGTTGATTTAAATGACCCATTGTGCAACTCAAATGCTTCCAAGCCTATCTCCCTTCTTCCTCCCTGTCCTTATTCTGCACATTCCAGGATGGTTTTGTGGGTTACCTTCTGCTCACCAGGCCACCTTCGCAAAGGGATGCTCCAAGAGTATGCGACCTGCGACTCTTGCCCACCTGGATATTTTGGTATGCAGCTCGCTGAGCCATATAGGTTGGCCATCCTGATCTCATCTGACCCAAGTCTGAACGTGCTTCCTAATTCTTCCCTCTTAATTCTTCCACAATGTCATATTTTTCCATTTCTGACAATATCTAATTGCAGGGAAAGAAGGATGACTGCACTGAAACACCCATGAAACGTATTGCTTCAGCTTTTGAAAGAATCATGGGGAAAAGCAGCGTTCTCCTCCTAACAGCTCTCCAATGCCGAGGGAAATAACCAGAAACATTCGTTCCTTTTTGGAGGGAGGAGGTGGTGACTGGGGGGTAGGGAGGGAAAAGAGCTGAAGCAATCTGCCAGCAGCACAAACTTTGTTCACACTCCAATTCTGGCTCAGATGGGAAGCAGCCAGCAGAAAAAAAAAAAAAAAAMCCCTTAAGAAACAAGGAAGCTGTTTTCATGCTAGTAGTGACTTTGAGACAGCACCCACCCCCCACAAAACTGGGGTGAATGCAGGCAATAAGAGAATGCTTTCCGAGCAAACTTTTGCAAAGTATCCTATGAAAAATCTCCCAAAGAGTTTGTAAGGAACGTGCAGTTCCTGCAGATATCAGGGTTCTGTGGGGAAGAACAAATTGGCATAAAAAAAACGGACACACTGGACAAAAGCCTTTCAAGTCTGAAGTCCCAAACAATGAAAGGTCTGTTTTACTAATCTGCTGCAAATTATGAGTGCTGCATATACTGTAAGAGGCTTCCGGATTGGTGCTGGAGGAGTTAAAAAAAAAAAGTCCGCCACGACCATCGGCAGCGTATTTTAAAAGCCAGCCCCTGCACTGCTGGAATTGGTACGACTCCGAGCAGCAGCCGAGGGAAGCCGGCAGAGGGCTCGCCCGAGCCGGACTAGGAAACGCTGCATGGATTCACAGGCAAGGTACCAGCGATGCAGCACGCYGCACTTGCTTCCTTGCTTGACGCTACTAACAGCGTAGAGCGCAAGCGTTGCAAAGCCCCCGGATTCCTGCCCGTTTGCTAAGCTCCCGCTTGCTCTGCTGGCCCAGGTCTTCACCAGCTGCCTCCTGGCGGGGTATCGCTGCCCGGGCACGATCCGCTTCAAAAGCTCTCTACCGCTACTGCACCCTTTGGAAACGCACGCGTGCGGCCTTGGGGCCGAGGCCCAGGGCTGGGATTTCTGCGAGATGAGTTCAGTCTCCCGCTCTTCAGTGGAGTTAGGAAATTATTCTGAACGTGTCCCTCACGACTCCTGTTTCTAACTACTAAAGCGAAGATAATGATCCCTTATTCAGCGTGTGTGGATGAATCAGGCTGCAGATGAGGCCACAACTTCCCCCCTACTTGAAAGAGAGGAATATTTTTCCTTTAAAAAACTTATTCTAGAAGTCAGGAATGTTCATAGAAACATTTTAATTGTACTTTATTTACAAAGAACAACTGTTCTTTATACTATAGGTCACCTTTGATTGAAAATGCACTGTGACAGCCCTGCAATATACTTATTTGCAACAGCTACATGACTCTAAGAACAGAAATATCATCACTAAAAATATAATGAAAATAAATACAAATTTCTCATAATTTATTCAAAACATTATCCTTATTCGTGACCTCTTATTAAAACTCAGACTGCAAATAAATTTACTTAAAAAAATAAAAACCTTTTTCAGAGTGACAGAGACAGGTCAAASATGCTCAGATTGTCAGTGCTGCTTCAAAGAAAAAGTTTTTACACATCTTAGAACAAACGAAGGCTTTGGTGGTGGTGGTAGGTTTTTTGTTCTTCTGTTTCTTAAGTCAAGGCCAAGATATTTCTAAACCGACACAGCCTTCTCTGAAAGCATGTGCAACTAAAGGTCCAACCCCAAAACAGTAGCCTAATGCTAGAACACTAYCTGAATGGGAAAAATTAGAAACCAACAGAAGTAAAAATCACAATCTATTTCACTGAAAGAGTTAACCAATATCCAAGAATGGAAGAACAAAATAAAGTCTGTTATTAGAACTGATATTTAATCATTCAAAGGCTTTTCTGCATGTTTTTTTCAACATATATTTAATGATATTTATGTAGTTTCATTAGTCTTCCACATTTCTATCTGTTGTCAAAAAGAGAGCGTCGGGCATCRTATTTAGAGAGCTAAAAGAAACACGTTCAAATTGATGTTGCTTAATGCAATTTGGCAAACCAAGACCCCATTCTGGGCACTTTGCAATGCAATTCTGTAGCCAGAGGAGGGAGCTGCAGCGGGCTGGGACGTGCCACGCCAGCTCCTCCGAAGCTCTGCTGAAACCGCTTCCCCCTGAGCCACTGCAATGCTCCATCCCAGAAAATTCTGGAGGCTTGCAGTTAATTATAAACTTACTGCTAGGACATGCATCAAATGCAAAGCGGATACAAATTTCTCAGATCACTGCACTTCTAAGTGCTTTATAATATCCAGAAAGAGTTGAATCTATTACAGTACTTCCTTTATAAACCTTGTCCTTATTGCCATTCTCTGAGTTTGAAATTAGCCCATAAAATAAAGCAACACCATATCTTCAAATGTCACATCTTAATGTGGTCTGTATATTCTTGACACACACAAAGAACTTGTTTTTCCTAATTTCAGGCATAGTTTCAAAGCTCAGCAATATCTTTAAAATCAGCCCCATGGTGCTTCAAGAATGCAGCACRCCCATCCTCTCCCAAGATGGCAAGGAGTGATACACCGCACAGACCGCCGACCAGAAAGCCATAAACATTGCACATTAATACAGTAAGGGATACAGGTATATTACTAGTCGTTATTCCTTTGCCAAGGTGCCCTCTTTCCTCCACGTGGAGTTTACTGCAGGTGCCATGGAAAAGYGTTGACATTTAGATATACCTGTGTTGACTAAAATATCCAGGTTAGACATCTTAGAATTAATGTTTATATATCTAAGTGGGACCACGTGTAAACACCACCAAAATGAGCTCGTACACGCAGACYTCACGTCAACACAGCGCTTTATAGAGATACCCAAAGCTCAATACCAGAGCTGGAACGGGAAGGCAGACGCCTTAACGTGGCTCTCCACAAGAAGCAAGTAATAAATCTCCCCAGCAGAATTAATTAGACCGACAAAGCACCTTTCTAATGCGGTAATGCTGCTCTTCCAGGGCTCAAGACAGTTCAGCTGACAGACCCGTACACACACAGCCCTGAACGATGGACTGCACAAGGCTTCAGCAAGCAGAAGCAGGACTAGCCGACAAGCAATTTCCTGGAAATTTTACAGGTGTTACAGTAGAGGAGGAATTAAAGTAAACCTGAAGCAAACCAGGATATTTAACTCCACACCRCTGTGAAGCTTCTGAACTTCCTTCAGAGTCTCCAGGCTCAGCAACCTGCAGCCCAGCCATTCACCCAGAAACTGGTAAAAAGGACGAACTCACCTGCTTTCATTATCCAGAAACACAGAACTACTGCTTTTCCCAAGGGCTTCACTAATGGGAGAGAGGCAGAAGGGGGAAGAGAAGGCATCAGAATCAGAGTCAAAAGTACTGTCCCTGCTCACATCATCAGCAGACAGCTCCAAGGAGCCCTCGTCCTCCCCCTGCTCCGGCCTGCAGTCCAGACCCTCCTCGGGCCCCTCCACGGACAGCTCCGACCTGTTCTGCTCATCCTGAGAACTGATTGTCGACAAGATTCCTGAGTCGCTGTGGGCAGGCTGGGGGGAATGGCGGGTGCCGTCTGCTGCCGGACAACCCTGGGAGAGCTTCTCCCCTTCTGAAGAAGGGGAGCTGACATAAGCCACATCTTTCACAAGCTGTGACACAGCCAGGATGTCGTCTTCCTTCAGGATCACTGCTCCTTTCTGCTCCGTGGGGGAAGCCGGCCGGACAATGCCGAAACCCTGAGTGTGCCGGCCACGTTTGCGGGGAGCTTTCCGGACAGGGGAGCTCTCAGGGGTAATATAGCGCAGGGCTTCTTCATCCTGCCTCTGAATGCGAGAGTTTGGGACCCAGGCAAGGATAAGCGTGGTACCGAGCAGCTCATCTTTCTCCATGTACAAGCACAGATAGCCTTCAAGAGAGCAAAGGATCAACCAGTTATGACATAGCTTTATTCTTAGGAAACTGCATCAGCCAGAAATTTGCCTTTCCCCATCTCTCTCCCTTTACCACCATTACCCATGGGAAAACAAACTTTTTATTTACCAGTAGAGAAATCTGCCAAATATATTGTGGAGTTCTCAACATTATTCAGTATTTACAGATAATTTCAAGTCTGCATATGTTTTTTGAATAGCCTAAATTCCCTCTGTCCTAAGTGGACACAGAAATCACACGCAATTATTTCAACTTCCTGGATGGATTACTAATCAAGAGTAAATTACGAAATACGTTGCCACATGAAAAGCTTTCACTGTTAGTTAGTTAAACAATTTCAAGTGCCAGCTAAAGATTTGTTTCTCAAGAATATTTACCTTAGCGTAGCTAAAGGGCTAGAATTCTCATAGAAAGCCAAAAAAAAAAAAAGTCACACACACGAAAAAGGGAAGTGTGGGTCAATGTTCATAGAATAATTAATTTTGTGAAGTTAAGCCAGTAGCCACTACTCTCTTTGATGAAAACATGAAAGAATGTAGTAACAAATGAGAATACAGGGACAGGGCAGCATTTATCTTCATTTACTCCAGTGCATGCRGCCACAATCAGGTTTCCTTTGTTTTCCCTTTACCAACGGTTGTTGAGGCCACTCTAGCAATGACAGTTACATGATGACACTTGGCTTCTCTGAAGAACACACATATTTGAAAAAGCAGCAGAAGTTAGTATCCTCAAATGACAACTTTGTCCATCTTCTGCCAATAAAAAAAGGACTCATTAAAACAGGCAAATTCCTCCTAGGCCAGAAGAGAAAGGAGGCATATCATCAATTTTCCTATTAAAAGAAGAGCTGATAGATCAGCTTGTGGATGGCTCTCCTCAGTTTCTCATAAGATTGCCTTGCCCTGTCCCCCACTGGCATCTCTTCATTCTTTAGAGCCCAAGATGCAAAAATACATACAAACTCCCTAAGAGACACAAAAATTTGCAAGCGAGCAGCGTCTGCAACAGCCTATCACCTGGGTGATGCTCCCCGATGCCTTGTAGCAGCTCAGGAGGATGGACACAGACATTGTTCTTAGAGTAGATAATCTCCCCATCAAGCACGGAAGATGAACTGCTGCTACCACCAGGATTTAAGGTCAGGAGGTCAGAGGCTTTTGAAGAGGCACGTCGGAGGAGTCGCCCCAGAGACATTGCCAAGGAAATGTTTCCATTATCTGTCAACTTCAATCAGGAGCCAAAATCAGAAGATCTGCCAAGAAGGAGGTAAGAATAGTGTTAGAACAAATATAATGACTGCAAAGCACGTGTCTGCCACTCACTGCCTGAGAAGGAAGAGGTCTCCCATCAGCTGCAACATCAATCCTACAACTGAAGCAAGAACGGCCAAATGCTCTGGTTGTGTATCATCACCATCCATGTTCTAAAGATGCTGATTACAGAAGAAAAAGACTTGCCAAATAATACACCAGACAGTATATCAGCACAGGTCTCAGTGAATGCTAGTGTTGGCAGTCAAGGGGGTCACCTAAGCCTGGCTGCACTATTGGAATTTCACTAACGTTAGCAACGATGGGAAACTGAGTAGGAGGAGAGCAGGGAACAAGAATTAAGTCTTTATCCTACGATCTTTTTCTCTGCAATGAGGAAACAGGGAGGTAGCAAGAAACTACATTTTAATAATTACCATGGGGGAGAAACAGGAAAGTAGTGTTTGTCACTCAAAATTGCCCAATACGAGAATACTCAGAGATGCAAAGCTGCCCAGTGTATCACTGTCCGGGGGATGCCAAGGAAAGTCAGAGTAGATCCTGGAGGATTCCCTCAGTTATAGCACAGAAGAACTACTGGAAGGCCACAGTATTAAATGAGTGGCTGCTGTCTCATCCAAGGTATAGTAACCACTGATCTCCAAGAAAATGTAAATTAAAACTTTTTCATCTTGCACTTACCAATTTTTGGCACAAACCTGCTGTGTTTTTTTTTTTTTTTTGGAGAAGGGATGGTTAAATAGGGCTTTTTCAGAGATAAGCAGCAAGAGAGCCACGTTCAATAGAGTGGGCCAATCTAATAACAGAGTATGCATGCCAACTCAAGGCAAATATTTCAGTATCAATAGCTAATTTTAGCTAACTGTGGAATATGATCCCCAGCTAACCACCAAATAAGCCTTGTACTCAAATGAGGAGTGTTCTTCAGCAGGGCTGCTGATGAGAAATTCTACAGTGAATCCAGAGGGGTTGCTTAAGCTACAAGCTATTTAGCAGACAGATCAGGAAGAACACTTGATACGGTGAAACAGCAGGTGGGTCTTGCACGGAGCAATTCCACAGACCACCCAAAATAATTCAGGGCAGAGCAGGCTCTACCTGGTGCCACTTCCCCTAGCTGCGAGGCACAGTTTCTATTCTGCCAAAAGTGCATGAGGTCAGGAAACATCTACTTTTGTTTCTTTTTATTTACTCAGCCTTACTTGCTAGTGAACAGGCCAGTCTGACCTAGCGTGCACCACATATTCCCATGGTGCCAGGTCCTGGTACAGCAGCTGGAGAAATCAATTCAGTGTGTTACTCATGACAACTGTCTTGCACCACGGTCTGCAGAGCACACAATAGGGATATCCAGAAAGAAAAAAAAGAAAAAAGAAAAGAAAAGCAAATAGGCCTTGACTTATACTATCAGTGGTACTATATGCAGGAAATATTTAGGGGCCTAAAGCATGCAAAATCAGATACTGAATAGCCCTGATTTTTAACACACTTTAAACACAGTTTTCTCCAGATAAATGAGGAAGTGAGAGAGCAGAGGTGGTAAAACAGAAACTAGCAGTTCCCAAACAGCAGAGTAAAAGCTGCATGGAAGGAAAATAGTTGCCCTGATTCCAAGAGCTTTTTACATACAGAATATAGCAAATAAGACTGCCAAGTAGTTGACAGAGCCTTTATTAAAAGGACAAACTATTGGCTTAACTACTAATCGCTTGATTTGTCAGCCTGATCACAGTCACAGCCCAAGCAGTTTTTGCACTTCAGTCTTCACTGGAACTTGACAGAGAAGCCTCAACTCTGCTACGTACTGTGTCCAGTAAGCGGTTAGGGTAAGAGAATTACTTTGCAAGTCCTTCACTCCTACATCTCTTTCTAGCACCAAGTGCAGCGTATATCTCCATGTCTCAGCCCTAAAAACCAAACACCGGTAGAGCCATTAGCACCTATCCAACAGCTAGGAATGCTCATTCTTTTACAGGTCTCCAAAGAATACAGTACTGCTACCGGCTCTGGTATATATCTTGAAGAAAATCATTTGCCTCAGCCATATTTAAAGAGTAAGTCACCTTTCTKCTCATTCCACCCTGCAAGAATAGAGAACAGCGAGCGCTCTCTGTTGCAATTCCTCCTTCCCACCACCAAGTTACAAAACACCATTTCAACACGCAACATCGAGGGATCTTGAAGCAGTGATGTGGAGCAACCTGTATGGCACCAGAGGCTCTGAATCCCCAGCATATCTGAAGCTGAGGGGGCCAACCTGTTATCACAACATTTTGCAGGCAGCAGAGTAAGACTGTGCTGCACCCCATTGCTATCAAGCCAGCCTGAATATGCAGACGTTTAATTACATCAGCTAACTCATCAGAACTCTAAATACACAAAACCTGCGTGAGCAAAGAGAAAGTATTGAGGTGATGGCAGCTGTTTGCCAGGGAATGCTTCCTCGGAGAAACACAGGCAAGTTGTTCCTAGTAAGGACAGCAGATGGAGATGCATGTACGAAACCAGAGCTTGTTTGTTGTCCTACTGCAGCTCTCCAAGGGCTTTCAGGAATGCAGGAAGAGGTGCAGTACTTCTCTGCCAACAGAAGTAACATTTAATTAGTTTTTACCCAGCACAGAAAGAACAAAGCAACAGGTGAAGATCAAAAGCCGCTCCCTGGAAAGCCAGAAGAATTTAAGGGGAAGAATCATTTTGATCCTCCCGAACACCTGTTGCTTCGGCATTGCCTTRATGTGCAGGTGGAGTGCGGTGCAAGTACACACATGCATGCACAGGTTGGGAAGACGAATGAAGAAAAAGACAGGAGGTCAACAACACGATGCTTTGCCTGTACAGAAATTTATTCTGTTATATTTAACTTGCATACAGGAGAGCTACGCCTCAGATAAAGCCAGGGAAGAATCAGATAAAGCATGAAAACGGATCATTTCATTTTCAGGTTGCCAGCTTAATGTTAGCCCAGGGTGGCAGTGACTGTGGATTACTATCGAGTCGCTGTTCTGCATCCTCTACTATCTAAAGAAACGAGAAGAACAACAGCCAGCTCTGATCTATCAAAACCAGGGCATGTCAAATCAATCTAATTTACTTCCAGGTTGGGTAAAAGGTTTTTTTGAAGGGAAGTGAGAAGTAGCACATGTTATGACTTTGTAAGGTTTTGGATGCTGCCTCCCATGACGTCCTTCTGAGGAAGTTAGTGGCACACCGTCCAGATGAGACCACTTCAGGGCTGGTGCAAGACAATAGCTGGGGTCGCTATCGAGGCTCTCCCTAAAATGGATTGACATATCAAACTGGGGTGAGTAAAGCGGTGTTCCCAGGAATCTCCCCTGGATCTGGTATTATTCAATATTTTCATTAATGACAGGAACATGGGTGAGGGGTGCCGTGGAATAAAAGTCTGCCTGTTAATTTACAGATGACATTAAGCGGGGAGAGACAGCAGATGCAACAACAGAATTCAAAGTGGTCTTGAAAAACTGGAGAAATGGCCTATGTGAAAAAAAAAAAAAGGATGGTATTTAATAAGGACAAATGCAAAATATACATAAACAGAAAACCAAACTGTGAAAATACATTGAAAATGACTAAGTATGTGCAACAGTCCCTCAAAATAGGATATTGGGATGATTTAACACCAAAATCTGAACAGAAGTCCACTATCATGGTGGAAACAAATAGGCAAATATACTGGGATATTCATATATCCTCTTTCACCGTTGCCACAGCCTAGGGAATCCTATTTAACTTTGGTCATAACATTAAAAAGAACAGATGCAAATCACTGGACAGTTTCAGGGAGAGTGACAAGAATGATCAGAAAGATTAAAAAAAAGGGAAACACAGGTGAATTGCTGCTGCCAGAAAGGGGACCAGCGGTCCATGCAGGACAGGAGAAGTAGTAAGGCAATTAAACTGCAGCAAGTAAAATTTAGTTTCGTCATTCCAGTAGTAAGGATACTGATGCACCAGAACAGGACAACCTGAAGAAGGCATTTCCATCACTAGAGGGTTTCGAAGGCAGGCTAGACAAATAGATATCCACAAGGAATTATGTAAGTATTTGGTCCTAGCTATGACCAGGTAATGGAACAGATATCCAAAGGTCATCTAGTCTAATCCTACAATCCCACATGTCTCTCAAACACAGCTTGTGATTCTGCCTTTCCTTCCCAAAAGACAGGAGTTAATATGACACCAACCAGCAAGCATCAAAAACCAGATCTCCAGGGGTTGCTCCATTCTGAGCCCTTTTTCTTCGCACGAGGCAACCTCTGCCCGGACGGTCCACGGGGCCTGGGCTGTGAGGAGAAGCCGACACTATAGCTGCCCATCTTGCACTCACTTGGGAAGGCAGGCAGAAACTCTCTCCTACACCTTAGTGAGCAATACATTCATACCATTAAAAATGTGTTTTTACATTAATTTTCTATTTATCCCCTGATTTTAAAGGATTCTTTCCAATGTGGCAGGAACAACCCTGCTCTCCAGAAGCTGAAGCACTGAATTAGCTGATAAGCCCTTGCTGAGTGCCAATATTTATTAAGCACACATACATTTTCTTCTCCCACACATCAACTGTCGCCACTAAAAACCTTTGCTGCAGCTACTGAGACTGTTCTCGCAGCCCCTGGCTGCTCTCCCAGCCATTGGCAGCACTTCGCAGCTGCACAGGATCTCAGAAACGCACTAGGGAGCCAACTCCTGAAATCATCCCCGTACCCTCTTCACAAGAGCCCGGCCAGTCGCAGCCAGCAGCATCTCAAATAACGCTGGCTGCTCGCCTCCTTTCCAAATGCCCTTCGCCTTCTCACAAACCGATAAGCAACGAAATCCTGTTTGSCTTGGCAGATGACACCCTCACCTTGGCAGGGGCTGCTGGACCAAATGTTGCTGCCTCCGGTTGCACAAGCTTTCGCGTTCCGGCGGAGAAGGGAAACGCAGGGTTCCTGCCCGGGCCTGACACCGGATCCAGCATATTGCGCACGGCTTGCGCGGGGCGCACCGTGACACCAGAGCGCTTCCCAGGCGCCCAAGGCACACRGGTTCCTTCGCAAACAAGTTCAGCCAGCGCAGGTGTGTGCCAGCCTATGCTCAGCGGAGGGCTGCAGCCTGCGAGCCACACTGCGGAGCAGCCGCGTGTCTGGCAATGGAGCTTGTGGCTTCAAGGGCTAATTTTCTGTGCAAGAATTTAACAGCTTTACAAGTAAAATAAGCCAAACTACAGGGCTCTCGAAGCAGAACATGAGACCTAGAGCATGTCTGGGCACAAAGGCGATACAAGAGGTGATTTACAAATCAGYACCAAGTTTAAGCATGAAACACTTCAAGAAAGAAAATCCCAACAGTATTTTTTTTTCCCCTCTTAATCAAGGAAACCTTTGCTAACTTGAATTTGGTTTTACATATTAAATGAGTACAGAACCACTGCACAGGAGACATCTCAGAAATACTGCAGAAGTTACTGTTTCCTCCTCCCCTTGGAAAAAACAAATGTTAAGTTTGCATTTCCCACACCTCAAGCACACATGACAGCATGCTGGAAGGCAGCGAGCAGAGACAGAGTACAGGAACCCAGGAGTCAGGACTTTCCGTTTCTCCCCAGTCCTCTGGCAGGATTTTCTGTGCAACTCTCAACTAGTCACTCGCTCTGATCTATACTTCTCTACGTATACATGAGAGCACTTGTAACGACCTTCCCTTTGAATTTCAGTACCTCTACATTAAAAAAAAAAAAAAAGCTTTAAAAACTACTAGCTATTAGTTGGAGCTATTTAAGATAACCTAGCCAAAGCAAGGAAAAAAGTTTACCATAGGGAGCCATTCTGAGATTGTCCCATTTCATGGGGAGAATTATGTAGGTCACCAAAAAGTCTTTTATTTTTGACCTACTGGTGCAGCAATGGCATGCAGAGTACAGAGCTAAAGGAAAAAGTAATAGCAGTCACTAGCGAGGGTTGAAATCCTGACACTCAGACAACTCAAATTCCAGGCACTTCAGTGGACTAGATTTCACTCGCATGCATCTCGGCTGAGAAGGAAAAAAGGGACAGCAGACCAAATACCTCAACTTTGTGACTCAAAGATACGGAGGGAAAGGAAACGCTCTCATCGGAGCCGGCTGCTGGCTGCTCCCAGCCACACCTGCTCAGACCTAAAAGAGCAAACAAAAAGCCTACCACTCCTTCAGCACTAAACTTCAAACTACAACATATGCTTTAGTGATGAGAAATTACTGCGTGTGACACATGTCCCTCTGTCCCAAGATTAAACATCATTTCAGGTGACTTCACTGTAGTGCTTGTGCAGTAGCTAACTTTTTTATGGCTTTTTATTTAAACTGTCTTCCAGCCACAGCCTGGTAATTCTCCCAATATTAGACCCCTAAATATTAGCAACTAAAGAGTCTCAGGAGCCTGGCTTGACTGTCATATTAATGAACTCATTGCAAAGTCTTTTCTTAATACTACCAACATCAGACCACATGGTTCTGTCATCCTATGAGTCTGAAAAAATCTCATTTTCATCATGGAGAGAAAACAGTCCGTGCCCTGTCTTCTTGCCCGCTGGACAGAGAAAGCAATGCTCTACCTTAACTTGGCTCTCCAGCTTTATGCCAACCACACAGTGAGACACAGAGAATAAAACTGGAGATTTTCAGCAAATCCAACGCAGGGTCAGAAAAGCAGCTTTAACAAACTCCTCTGTTTTTAGCCAACTTATCACCAGAATGAGAATGGGCTGCCCTAAGGTTGCAAACTCAAAGGAAGCTCCTGAGAAAGAAGCAGCAAGCCTCCGATCCTGACACTGAGCAGGCCTGGCAACAGCTGGTCTTAACATTTCTATTTTCCCTTAAAAGATCTTTCATTTTTATGACTTCCTATTCGTACCGGCTACTAAGAACATAATACCGTTGCAAGACAAGCTACCAGTCTGAAAACAGAAGAGACAGGCAGACCTCAGACAGGAAGAAGGAGAGTTATTTTACTGAGCCTCGGCAGTACAGCGAGCAATATATCAACGCAGAATCCCTGCCCTGAAGAGCTCGAAGGCCATACATCAAATAATTGCCAGGGCCCCAGACCATCCATCTTCACGTCTCCGCCGGTAACAGGACTCAGCGAGCGAAGGGGTACGACGCATCGGGAGAAGACTGCTTCTCCAAAGTCCATAAACGCATTTCCTAAGGACGCTCCGGCTGCACACAGCCGCTCCAAAACGCCAGGGGACAAAGTTTGGGAACTATTTCGCGTCTCGCTGCCTGCCAGAACGGGAAAGGCGGCCAGACGCGCAGCTTTTGGGGGGCTCTGAAAGAAAGCGGGGCCGCTTCTCGCCCGGTTTCTCCGAGCTCCTCCGAGCACGGCGCGACCTCGCCGGTGGAAGGGGAGCGCAGGAAGCGGCGAGGACGGAGCAGGAAGGAGGAAGGCGAGACAAAGAGGGGGATAAAGCAACGGATGCAGAACCGGAGCCCGGGGCAGGGCACGGC
>NW_020450832.1:512967-528452 GCF_003343035.1 Apteryx rowi | reverse complement strand
GGCGGCGGCCGCTCCCGCTGCCCCTTCCCGCCGCGGGGTGTGTGGGGGGGGAACGACCCTTCGGGGGCGGGCGTCGCGCTCCCTCTTTGCGCTTCGCCCTAAACCTCCTCCCCTGGCCGGCGCCGCGGCCGAGGTCTCCGTGCCGCGCTAACGTTTCCTGTGGAGCTCGGGCCGTGTCCCGCCCGTGGTCATGGCACTCTGATTGCAGGGGGAGAGCAGCCCCGCCGCCGCCGCCGCGGAGGAGGAGGAGGCCCCCGCTGCTCCAGCAGAGGGATCTGGGCTGGGACTCGGCTCCGATGAGCAGGATGTAATCGAAGGCCCGTCGCGTCTCGTCACGGAGGTGACTTTCTTTAAAATGTCCCTAGGGCGATGCATTCCGGTGTGCTCGTTGCAAATCCGTGTCCTCATGGAAGCGATTTAAATCGAAGAAACAAAACGAGCAAGCAGCTATTGCAGTCTTATCCTGTATATAAAAGAAAAGGCCACTAGAAAGTGAACTTAGTTACAGTCCAGGTCCTCAGCAGACTCTTGTAGTGTGGCCTTTTCGCTCAGCTCTTACGTAGCACATTTCTGCTGTAGATACTTTAAGAAAGAAATTATTCCCATTTTATAAATACACATGCTCATGTTCTTTTTTGATGTTTGTTGGGGATAACAGCTTTTTCTCCAAAGACACATTGGTGCTGTACGCTATTTGAATTTGGTAACTGATGATATGGCATAAAAGAGTGTGTCTTTAAAAAGAAGGACAGAAAGATAGAAGAAAATAATTTGCTTGTAGGTAGTGCAAGCTGTTAGACCTTCTGTAAAAAAAATCCCTAAGGGCATTTTTTTTTTTTTTAAATCTTAGAAACATGCAGTGTGTAGAATTCTTGTCAGGACCTTTACTATTGTAAATGCTAGCTGGAGCACCTTTTTGCAAATGGGATGATAATAAATTTATTTGCTGTGGTTGTGACAAAAACTAATTGTTACAATACTGTAGCAATAACATTAAACAGAGTACACTACCCATTATAGCGCTGTCTATTTGTTCTGCTTTTTGCCTTTGTTGCATGCTAGACAGTACAGCCAGAGAATGAGAATGATAGTGAAGAAGAAGAGACTGTTCCTCTGAAGGACCAAGAAGAGACATTTCTCCCAGCAGAAAGAGTCGCCTTTGGGGCTGCAGAGCTGTCCATTGGTTCTGCAGAAGTGAGATGCTATAATAATATATATATAATCTTATTCACAAAATCCATGACCAGTATTTATAACTTTAAATTCTCTTGTTGCAGAAACAGTTTTATTGCTGCAAACACAAAAATGACCTGAGCTGGAATAGAGAGAAGCTAATTGGCTAAGCAAGAAGTATACAAGAGCTCTGACAAAATTGGAGAGGTTCCTCTGTTAACCTATATCTTTCTAAAGTTTCTCTCATCAGGAATTACACAGCCTTGCTTGTGTATCTGTGAGGTGATTTTAGAACAAGGCTGACTCTTGTTGATTCTTTGTCTATATTGTTCGTGTCTCATGGTGACAAAAATGAGCAGAGTTTTAGGAACAAATAAAGTCAGAGTGAAGACCTGTTTCATATGATGGATTTTGTGTTTCAGGAAAAATCTGCTGAGGCTTTCTCAGACAAAGTTGAAGTTGACAGTCATCCCCCTGAATTGGGTGACATGGAGCAGCCAATAACAGACAGAGGAAACCTTTCCCGTACGTCTTCAGGAGCTCTTACGCGGACATCGGCATTGTCAGTGCAGGTGGACAGTCATGCAGAATCAGGTATCAATCAGTTCCTTATTAGGTGGTATCAAGTATTGTGCTACTATCACACACAGTATCTAGTTTTCTCCTAGATCATTGTGAATCCAACTGGAGGCATAATACTATAAAATCTAAGCCTTACCATTAACTTCTGGAAGTGCTCAGAGCCATCCTTTAAATTCCTTACATTATAACTTTCCTCCTTATTGATATGGTAACTGTACTTTTATGATTTGTATTCTGAATGCTAATAACATTGTGAGATAATCTAGGCTGCCAAGGAAAGGAGGCTTTGTTTTGTATTTCCTTCCATCAGGACATCTGTTTATCTTGGCACATCCTCTAATACACAGAATTTCCTTTCTGTGACATCTCCCTTTTGGTTTTGGAGTGCAGGTGACATTGGAGAACCCATTTCCCTCTATTCGGAGGCTGCCTTTGAGGAATTCAGTCAGTATGCTAGTGAGCATGGTGGCCAAAGATGGCAACAGGAATGCCAACAACATGGAGCTGAGGAAACTGAAATAAATGGAAGAAGTGAGCAAGCAGCAGAAGAAACACAGCTGGTTGTCTTGGATCCAGAACATGTAAGAAAAGTCCCCAAATCTTGTCATTCTTTTTTGCCAACTTGTCATTTTTATTGGTAGCCACGTAAAACCTGGGAGATAAATTATAAGCAGTGACTTACCTGTAGGTTAAAAATAGCTTTTACAAAAGTACTAACTCCTGAAGAATATGTTTGCTCCCTCAGTATTAACCTCAGAGTTGCAGGTTGAGAAGTGAGCAACATAGGGGGCAAATCTGATAAGCTTTAGTACTCTTGAAAGAGAAGTACTTGCAACAACAGTAGGTGGATGGGTTCTCATATGTAGCTCTTCTGATATATTTATGACTGGCAAACATTCTCAGTGTTCATTTTCTGCTGTAAACAAATACACACTATGTAACTTTTCTCACTGGCTAGATTGATTATAGTTAGAATAGGAATCCAAGTCTTCATGGGAGAAAATACAATGTTTTATTTGATAGCAGGAGTAGCACTAAGGTTACTTCATAATTTATTTACATAAGTATGTTATAATTATCAACATCATACTTCTTTATAGCCTCTAATGAGAAGATTCCAGGCTGCCCTGAAGAATTACCTTACCAAGCAGATGGAAAAAGTGAATCTGGAGCTTCAGGAGCTGGTATAGAACTCTTTCTTTGACTTCCACGGCATCCCATCCCTGTCCAGGCTGATGTGAGATAACTGATTTCCTCTTGTGTTTGCAGAGGACAGCCACAAAGAAGGGCAAAGTACAGAGAGAAGAGCTTGGAGTGATTCTTTATGGAGTCCAGCAGCAGCTGGCCCACCTGCAGATGGAACTGGAGAAGAGCCGTGACCGCCATTCTCAAATAGCCACAGTGCGTCAGCAGCTAGAAGAGGAACTGGAGGGCCTCAGGCTTACTTACAAGAAAACATGTCAGAACACAGATGATGAACGCAAGAAAGGTGACTGAAGCAGTCCTGGTAATATTTCCTGATTCTAGCCCATGTGGATGAATGGATTTGAATGCAAGACAGGCATTGGATTGAAGAATACAGTAAAATCCATCAGGAGTGATGCACTGATTGAAAAGAGTTTCATGGATGTGCCTGGTTGCCATGTAATTTCTACTGTTTCTAAGACCACGTTGCTACTCTGTCCCTCTAAGAAGGTCTTTTGGACTAAGACTGTTCCTGGCAGGTAGTCTGTTCTGTGGCTTGGCAGTCAGCAGAGTTCACTTCCCATTACTCTGTTATGTTTGCCTGTGGTCTCTGTAAGGGTATATTGAGGTTATGAAGATTGTAGGTTGTTAACTAAAGAGGATCCAGGAGTATCAGAGCACCATCCATGTGGCAGCCTGTTCCAGTCAGAGAAATGAACTTAACTCAGGCTTTCTGTGGTGCAGGCATGTAGACAGGCGACAGGAAACCAGTTCTAATGGCGAGGATAGCTAAACATTAAAATAGATGCCTTGAGAGTTTTTGTGGGTTATTTAAAAAAAAGTAGAGAAGCCTTCATTATCTAATGGTCTGAGAAAGAGACAGTTCTGTTTTGGAGCAGAGGAAAGGGTTTGTGGCCTCTTGAGGCCCTTTCTTTGATTTCCTGGAATTCTGTGTAATGGGAATGAAGAAATCATTTACTATGATTTTTAGCTTTGCTTATGGAGCTGTACCCCAAAGCTGATGTCAATTCTCACTTAAGGGAGGCCCATCTGATTTACCTGGTGTTTGTGGGGATTTTACTTTGTGTACTTCTTTATTTCCTTCTCTTTCATCTCTGTTTAAAGTATGTCCTACAAAAAAACTTTTCTGTAAATATCTTTTCCTCCTGCCTCTCTAGTTTCTGCCATGCAGACCCAGGTGGAAAACCTGGCGTTGCATCTCTTCTACATGCAGAATATGGACCAGGATATGCATCATAATATTTTACTGATGAAACAGTCAACAAAGAAGGCTGAAGCAGAGAAGGTCCAGGCTGAGGTGGAAAAGAAAAAACAGGTATCAAGCAAAAATGTGTTTGACCAAAAAAAGCTCTATTAGTGGTGAGGCCTGGAGGAGAAGCTGCTCTATCAGAAGGAAAGCCATAGTGACTGACTCAAGGAAGATGTGTGGGGATTTTTTTCTCAAATAATTGAAAAAACAGGGTTTTCTAAAAATGAGAAAAATATCCACTGGCAAGATAGTTGCATATGCTGCACAAAGCTTTTGATAAACCTTATTATAGTAAATCACTTTTGATGCAAGCAAAGTGTGGGTGGGTGGGGGACAGAAAGATAGTTAGCAAAGAAGTATCGTAAACTCAAGCCTCAGGAACTATTCTGACTCACAGTGAGTTTCACGATGAATGAATCAAAAAATGAGCTACAGTCAACCAATGTGTGCTGCAGCTCCCTCTGCTGGCTTCATGGCTTGTTTCTGCAACAGAATAAATATTCTATGATTATTATTAATACAGAATCATATGCAAACAATTGCAGTAGAGTGGATTTAGATGTTTTTTAACAAAGCATTTAAAAACATTAATTATTATGATTCCCAGCTGCCAGAGAGGTGGCATAGTATAATCTATGCTGATAAAAATGAATGTTACTTCAGATCTGAAATATTAATTTACTAATGTAAATGGAATAATAAAAATCAGCAAAGGTGGTCACATTCTTTTGAAAATTGTCACTGCTGCATTCAGGACAATCATTCACCTTTGAATGGAAAAGGTTTAGCAGGAACCAAATCTAATCTAGTTGCTGATTTAATCTTGCTTCTAGCCTATATGATTCTTGTTGAGTATAGGTTTTTTGTTTTTTTTTTTTTTTTTAAGATTAAGCTTGTAGTACTCATGCTGGACTGTTTGCTCTGACTTTTTAGGACCTTCTAGTGGACCGCTTAACAAGAAAAGCCTATGAACTACAGGAACAGGTTGCTCTGTTTGAAGCTCAGATTGTGGCCCAGGCAGAGGACACAAAAATAACTCGACAAGCAGTAAATGAGGTAGGAGGTGACTTTATTTTTCACTTCTAGTTAATATTGCACTCTGGAGGGACTGACCTCTTTGGTTTATGCTCATGTGGTATTTATAGTGTAGACTAGAGTCCTATAGTTCATTCCTGTTTACTGGAATGGAGGATTTCCCCCCACACAGCCCTTTGTCTTTAAGAATTGTCTGTAAATCATTTCCTCCCCCACTTTTCAGCATTTTGTCTTGGAGACCTATCACTTTTCTGTGCTCTAGTGTGAGAATAAGCCAGACATATATGATAGGGCAGATACTGTGAGTTAGCAGAAGAGAACTCTGCCTCCTCTCCAGCTTCTACCTAACATAATTTCTAACATTATCAAATTTCTTTCTGTGCATCATTGGAACATTATAGCCAGTATCACATTATAGCCAGTATCACACAGAAATGATATTTAGCTTGACATAGAACTAGCACAGCATAAATAATATTGTCATAACTCTATCATCATGCCGTCCCAGGTGCACTAAGGTAATCATGATTTAAATGTGCACAGTCTTCTGTGTTTTAATATTATATCAGTAACTTGGTATTTTGGGTGATGTTTTTTGCCAAAAGATAGCAATATGAGTTGCTACCAAGGACCAGAGACAGGGTGTGGTTTGTTTGTTTTTCTTTCCTTCTTTCTCTCCTCCCTCCTCTCTAATTTTGACCAGAAATGCCATCTGAAAATACCCTGTTTACTGTTGTTTCTGGAACTTTCATTTGTAACCATAATGTGACAAAAAAATGCAATGACATAAATTACGTTTTCAAACACACTGAAGTTGTTAGTGGGACTAGTAGAATGATTTATGCTAATGTATGTAGAAGAAAAATGATATTAAAAAAATACTAAAGAAAGAGCAGAAAAGCTTGAGAATGGAAAGCTAGTTCAGTTGAATCCTTTCCTGCCCAGCATATTAGGAACAGGAAAAAAAAAAGTATGGCATTGTTTCTCATTGTTTCTGGTTTCTTAGTCCAGTATAGATTCAGTCCATCTACAAATTCTCTCTTCCCCAGGCTAGTATGGAGGTACAGGCTATCAACATGGAGAAGAAGAGGCTGATGAACCACTGGAATAGTAGTTTGGCTGGAATGAGGCAAAGAGATGAGGCTTATGCTGCCATGCAAGACTTGCTGAGGTACAGTATCTGAGAGCAGTCCAAGGGAGGACCTCAAGTAATTTGGATGGGAGAGATTCTAAAAGGGACAGTATGTCTTCTATCAGGTTTGTTACTGTATGTGTAGAATATGTCAGACAAAATAAGTCTGCTACTCTGAAGCACATGGAAGATTAAAGGGAAAGGACCATGGTCCTTTGTTACTTTTTTCTTCATCCACAACACAACCCTCCCTCAAAAATCTGATTTTTTTGAAAGCTGCTAAGGGTTATTCTGCACATATTTTATTCTTTTAAAAAGTTCCTTCTACCTCTGCAACATCTCTCAGTCCAAAATGCTAGCCACCAGAAAGGATTTATCTATCACTTTCAGTTAGGATTTTGTGATGCCTTCAGAAATCTTCAGGAAAACCTTACTGTTGGTGCTAAAGGGAATGTTTATTTGGTCTGGAGTCTTAAAACTTGACTGATTCTATAAGAACAAACTATATGTTTTTATACAGTGGCATCCCGGTCAGAATGGGAAGGGGTAAGGAGAAAACAAAAGAAGAAATTAATTTTCCTGCATACATTTCCTTTTACATTTTAGCCTCTCCATCTATCTTCTGATAACTTTGTGCTGTCACGGTAGACTGGTCTTTATAAAGATCTTCCTCCTCATTCATTTGTTTCTGCAATAGCATATTTGAAAAGAGGAATTTGTATGTGTTCAGCGCACAGATCAATCCCTGTGATGATTTTTCATCCTCTTTGCCTCTTCAGCAAGTACAGACATGAGCTCAAGTCCCTAGAAATAGACATCTATGGCTGCAGAAAGTCGATCAGGAAGGAAGAGGAGAAGAACGAGATGCTCGTCACCATCCTGAGCCGTTCTCAGAACGATGCTAATATGACGAAGAAAATGATTGCCCAGTGCCTTTCAAGGCAGGAGGCCTTGAAGGTTGAATCTAACACCTATACCCGCATTCTCCATGAGACAGAGCAGGCCCTCAGTAGAACACAAATGGTAAGAAAAGTCATTTGGAAGAAGAATCCTTTTAAATAGGACATAGCTGTTTAATCCCCATCCCCAAACAGTGTTAGTGATCCTGTCTCTGTCTTCTCTGCCTCTTAGGATCAAGCTGCTCGTGTGAACGAGTTGCTATCCATCAGTAAGGATATAGAGAAAGGAATTGATACCAAAGAGCAAATGGAGAATGAGATCATGGCAAAGCTTCAGGATCAGATGATGTCCAGCAAAGCAGCAAAGTACTTTTCACAGCTGGCTGAAAAACTTCGTAAGAGAAAAATGGATCTGGTATGGTATCTTTTCCATTTGGGAGGGCCGAGAAAGGAAATAGGCTGCAATCACAGCCTAGAGCAGTGTTTCTCAAATGTGTTTTGTCATACGGCTGAAAACCAGAACCAGGACAATTACTGAAAGCTCTTCTAGGTTTGTGACTCCCATTAACTCTTCCAGTGATATTACTGCAGGAGGTGTATGCAAGAGATAGTTTGGCCAAAAAGTTGTGACAAATAGATTATTCTTTCTTTACTTAAAAAATGGGGCAGAATGATGAATCCTGGGAGTGTTTACTGTAAAGCATTACAAGCGCTTACTTACTGGAGAAAGATGGTTGAGGCACAATATCTCTATACTCCACCTTAAACTAACTTGCATCTCTATACTGCATCACAGAATGTGATGCGGGCATACTCTCAGTTTCTGAATAATGATTCCAATCAAAGGAACAGTCAAAACAAACCCACAGCTCTTTATGGCATAAGTTGCTCTCTTTGGGAGTGTATAACTGGTATAGATGAAAAAACTAGAAGATTCAGCATAGTATTTATCATATCGAGTTGTGTGGGCTGGTACTAACACATCATGCTCACGGCTCTCTGTATTTAACTTCAGTCTGCATGGGGTTTTGTAAAATAGGTGCCTATCTTAAGTGACTGGAAGACTGCCAGGGCTGGCTTTCACTATGAGAAAGGCCCCCCCTTTCCAACGGATACACAAACAAGTAGACCAGCTTCTGCATTTACTTTTATTAGTATCTGTCTTGCACAGTAGAATATGGTGCAGAGACTACTGACTTGGGAAAGATCAAATTATAACCTCTCACAGTGTGGTACAGATTGTGTAGAAGTAGCAGACAGGGTCTTGAAAGTTGTCTAATTGCAGTCATACTGCGCTTGAACAATAAGCCTAGCAGCTCTTCATGGCTGGGTGAGGTAGCACAGTTGTAATTAGGTCAGGGATGCTTTTGCCAGGTATGGCATAGAAGTTAAAATATGGACATGTCCTACCACTGTTAGCCAGGTAACTAGAGACATCTGGGTAGGGAAGATAATGCCAGAAGTGATGAGCACAGCCTTCTACTGGATTTGGTGATGTTTAGGCTCCTTGCTTACAGTTTGTAGCACAGACCTGTGAGTAGAATCTAAATCCTCTGATCCTGTCCTGTGATAACTTGGCATTACAGATCAATAGGTTGCTGTTGGCGATAATAATTTGTTTTCTGTCTGGTGATATTACTAGGAGCTGCATTTTTCCAAAGTTGAGAATGATACAGCCCAGGTAATTCTGAATGCAACTCATACTAACTGCAGGCTGACAATTCTCCAAAAAACACTTTCTGAGCTGGACAAGGAAATTAAAAATATCCACGACCTGATCAGCCGTAGTGAAAGTGAGATCACAAAGCGCAGTCACCTGATTGAGAACAAGCAAGGGGTCATCAACCTGTACAACAAGAGGTTGGAGATGATTCTTTCCCAGCTTGGGGTATGTACTTTACACTTCAGTCCCAAATTTGACTTTATCCTTTGTGGCGACCATAGATGTCATTGATGAAGGTAACTGTGCAAGTTTTGGACAGTTAAAAACTTTTCCAGGCATCAGCATTGTGATTTAAAAACTGCACTAAGTAGTGTAAACATTAACAGTTGTCAGTCGGTTCTTAATGCCTGTAAAGAGAAGCTAGCAATGGGGAATCATTGTGAAATGAGGGTGTACGTAGCAGTTTTCTGCAGGGAGTTGTCTACACCTGATAAAAATGTTGAATTATATCAATACTCTGGAAATAAAAGGGTTGACATTATAAAATCTGCAAAGATTGACAAAGGGAGGATGGAAGGGGTGGGGAATGACTTAAGTCATTGGATAGTTGCCCCCATTCAGATGATACCTAGATCTATCCTTAGCACTATGAACAGGAAAAGCTTTATGGATACCAACTTGCAAATGAATACTAAGCATACACTTCGCAAATTTTCAGATGTCCAGGTATATCTATTGTAAATGCTTAGGTGGCCATCTCATCGTAGAATCTGAGAACTTTACAGATTTATATTCCATTTATTCCTGTGAGGTCAGGTAGTTCTATTATTCCCATTCAACTCATGGCAAACTGAGGTAGAGAGTAGCTAAATGACAAAAAAATATATATATAATCAAATATTTAGCGGGCATCTTATTGGTTGAACTTGCCTTCTGCAATGATTCTATAAATAAGTGCTCCAGCAGTTTCTGTCTGATTAATTCCAAACCATAACCTCTTATAGGGGCAAGAGTTGGGACCACTGGAAGTTGAGATCAACAGACTGACCAAGCAGATAGAAGAATGTAATTCTGAGGTGATGACACTACAGAAGTACTGGCTTAAGCTGCAGAAAGAGCTGGTCAAATTAACCCATGGACGGGAGGAGCAGCTAGCCTCCTTGGATATGCTAAAGAAGCAGATCACAATCATGCAGCAGAAAAAAGTGCGCACTGAAAGTAAGTCATTCCCTAACTTTTTCTGATAATGTTCATCAATGAATGGAGGAAAAAAAGGCAGCAAAGGCTTACAGACAGGTACTGTTAGACCCTTCACCAAAGAATGCCTTCTGTATTCCTATATATGTGTGAGCAATAATACCTATGGCCCCAGAAGTATACTCTGGGGCTAAGAGCCAGGCACTTGCTGCCATTTTGCATGTCATTATTCCCTATAATGATCTGATCTTGCTGTCTTTAACTCACACAGTCAAACCCTAAGTGATGATCTCATGTGTTACCCTTCTTAAATAAAGTCTGCAAGTAGTTGGTAGGTGACAGCACTTTCTGCAGCCAAAACCAACTCTCTCTCACAGCAGTCTATTTCCAAAATCTTTATTTGATTTTTTTGGGCTTATGGAAAGATGTTTTGGTGGGGTACATGGGACACAGCTGGCTCTGCATGCAGTGTTGCCTGGTCTAATTGCAGTCTGTCACTCCTTGGCTGTACTCAGTCCAGCATTCAAAGGAATTTTAAATCTTTCTTCTGTTCGCCTGTAGATGAAATTCAGCAGGAAACAAAAGAGCAGAAAGACATTGAACGTCACATGAGGAACATGTCGAATGACTTGATAAAGTTAAATATGTTGATCAACAAGAACAGCAACAGCTTTGAGGAGCTGCAATATGGCAACATTATCACAGAGAATGAATTTGTACGCTCTCTCAAGGTATGAAGGCTTGGCTTTTCATCTCCAGGGCACAGCCTCCCATCCTGCAGTCTGACTGGGCTTTCAAGAGTTCTGTGCAGCAGGTGGCCCAGAAGAAAACAGCTTTGTGGTACAAAATAATATGACCAGAGGGAGGTAGTTCTACTGTAGTTATATATAGTTATGCAGTCTATATAGTTATGCACAGAAAGGGCATCCAAGTTTGTTTCTTGCTTAAGGATGATGACTTTACACAGGAGAAACAGGTTAGGTATACTGTTTGTGTGGGTATAAAGGCTGGCAACTGAAAAGGGTATGAAGATCAGAGGCAAACAGTGATCCTGTAACTCTTTCTCAATCTGACAATACTGTGTTGATCTTTGCTTCCCAAATCCAGGCAGCAGAAAAAGAATCAATTGAGATGCAGGAGAAGCACAGTCAATTGACTGAGGAGAAGGAAAGACTCCTACACAGCTTGGTGGAAGCAGAGTAGGTACCAGAGAGATTCTTGCTTTATGCCACAGTCTTTGAACTCTTGTGTATGGGTCCGTATTGCCTTCCTTCTCCAATCACAGCAGCAAATGTGCTTCTGCCCTTCTTGGAGAAGTTGAAAGTAGTTTAACAAATTTTTGAAACACAGAAGCTGAGGGGTCCTTTAGCAGCATTCTAATTTTTTTAGGCCACAGTAACTATATTTTGTGTGGTATTTTCCCTGTCCCTTCCTCCCCCCAGTTAAGCATCTAGAATTTCATGATTTTTTGTTTGATTTCTTTTCAGAGCAGCTGGGGCCTCTAGCTGTCTTTGGAACCAGCAAGAACTGAGAGGATGTCGGCTTTAATGATTTCAGCATATTTATCTGTGCTGGATGTTGCCGAGATCTGTATGGGAAGCTGCGCATGGCATCTCCTCTGCCAGTAACTCAGAGCAAATGCGCTGTCCTGGGCAATTAATTGGGGGCTGTCAGCCCCCTGTCAGTCTGGGCTTGCTTGTTTTTACACTCACCATGCGCTTTCTAAATTGCAGAGCTTCCTGTCTGACTTCACACTGAGGGTGTTGCTGCCTTATGATATGTCTCATATGCAAACTTTACGTTTCTGCTGAACCATTCAACTTTGTGTTCAGAATCGGCTTCTGGAGTGTGGAGCCACTGATGAACAAATAGCACATCTTCCCTGTTGTTTACAAAGGCACTCCTTTCCCTTTCTGTCATTGAAGGCATCAAATCATGCTGTGGGAGAAGAAGATCCAGCTGGCCAAAGAGATGCGTTCAGCAGTGGATTCTGAGACAGGACAAGGCGAAATCCGAGCCATGAGAACAGAGATTCATAGGATGCAAGTAAGCTATTGGAAAAGAGGACTGAAGAGGAGGAGTTGCATGCAACTTATTCAGCTTCAATGGAATTGCTGAAACATAAGGCAGGAAAAAAAAAAACAGTCTGGAGAAGTAGCATCTTCAAGGCTATAGCAGTATCAGGAAAATCTCATCACCCTGCAGCTAGATTGAATTAAATATGTTCAGCATGAACGCACTTTATGCAATACTTGTACTAACTGTGTAATAGACTGCAGCAAAATTTAGACATATCTGAGAAAGAATTTTCTTTGAAATATGTCTATTACTTGATTCTGTGACTGCAATATATAAGCAAAGAACTATTGATTATTAAACACTACATCACGTTAATCACTAGTTAGAAGCCATCTATCTTCTGGCAAAGAAACTCTTCCCTTTCATTCTCAAGATATTTCTGCTTTTCTGCTTTTGCTATTGCAAATGAGTTCCAATGAAACTTTTTGAAGATTACTTCAGACAAGTTGTTACAGAGTTGGTAACTAATTTAGCTCTCTGCCTTCCAGATCCACACTGTGCAAACTAGGTTTGGATTTAAAACAAATTTGGCTTGCCAAGGCTCATGTGTCACATATACCTGGTTTATGTTGATGGGATGTGCTATATGGAAGAATTTAATTAGGTGCCTTTTGTAACCATTTGGTATTTTCAGCCTTCTTTTATATCTTGACAAATGGCAGGTCCGTTATGGCCAGCTGATGAAGCAGCAGGAGAAAATGATTCGTGATATGGAGGCATCTGTTTCTCGTAGAGAGACCATAGCAATTCGTGGAGAAGGTCAGAACAAAATGGATAAGAAGCATATCACCAAGAGCGACTTTCACCGCAAGAAACAGGAGCTGAGAAAGAAGATCAGTGAAACACAGAAGGTGAGCAAGTAAAGCACAGCTGCAAGAATTCACTTAGCCTGCATTTGCCTTGAAATTAGGAAAATGGTGAGTTTCTCCATTATCGTCACTGCATCATGATCTGCTGTTAGGGTATACAAGGAAGAGGTGGTGCTGTATTTACTTGAGCCAAGATTTCCCCCTGGTGGCATGGAAAGTACTAAGGACACGGCTACATGGAGCCAATTCTTATCATGAGACTCATGTATGCTCCCAAGATCCTGTAATATTCCGGATGTAGCTTTGAAAATCCTTTGCTTTCTCTTAGGACTGACTTGCCAGCCATGTACCTGAATAAATAGCCTCTGTTTCAGGATTAAATGGGACTTTCTGAGCTCCCACACACTACTTATTTTCTCAGTTATCTTTCTTAGTCTGAGTCCCTAAGGGAACCAAGTTTATGCGTGTGTGTTAGCAGGTGTACCTCCCCGGCAATTTAAACCCCTTTGGATTGGGGCTGTGTGGTTCTGCCATGCATTTCCACCCCTTCCTTTGTCATGGCACAGATATTTGTGTGACAGTGTGGTGAGCTAGATCAGGGAACTGATCCAGCGAAGGGAGTGATCAGCTACAAGATCAGCTCCTCTTCACCTCACTGTAAAGCCAAGTACAGCAATGTACGCTTAACACAGACACACTAGATGTCAATACACAGAACCGGCACCTTTGCAGGTATAGCCTTGCATGGTGAGCAAAGTCTTTAGAAACTCATTTAAAAAAAAAAAAAAGTTCTCAAAAGATAGCTGGGGATGCAGTTGAATTAAAGAACCAGAATCTGCTATTTCCTTCTCTTTCAATTACTAGAATACTCAAGACTGCAACAAAACTATCATGGAGCTGGAGAGCACCCAAACATCCCTTAGTGCCACCTGCTTGAAAAAGCAGCAGGAAGTTTGCACACTGCAGGCTGAGTCTGATGGCCTTGATTCAGACATAGAATGTCTTCAGGAAAAGAAACGATGGGTGAGCATGCTGTTCCCTTGCAGCACACGAGCAAATAGTATCTGCTACTTTCTTGTGTTGCTGGCTCCCCTAATCTCCTTGTCTCATTACCACTGAGAACTGGGCGTGCTTGGCATGTAATTTTAGCAACGCATTAGTTTTTTTCCAAGAACTGACAATGATTTGAGTATTCAGCCCAAACAGAACTGCTGCATAGCTTAATAATAAAGAATGTTAATAGATACTTAGATTAAATTTAGTCTATAAATAGTTCACAGGAGAACTCCTGGCAAGTTAACATCGGCTGTCTTTGCAGAGTTCATGCTTTTCTGCATGAATGATGAACTGACAGCAAATTTATCTGAATGTTTACTTTTTTTCCCCCACTTACATTCCTCACACCTTTTTCTTGAGACTCCATGCTTAACATTCAAGGCCCTTGCTCTCTGAAGGTCCCCAAAGCCTGAGCACTTGAACCATTTTGAGGGCTCATAATGGCCTTGAATTGATGCCATGTTCACGCTCTTAGTGAGGCAGCATTCAGCTGGAAACATCAGCCTGAAGGACATCTTTTGTACCTTTGAAAATTTCAAGTAACAATTATCTTTTGTGAAGGCCAGCTGGCTACTGTGAAGACATTGCAAATTGGAGAGCCAGTTCAAGGTCTTGAATGACTTCCTATGAAATTTTAAGTTGGTAAAACTCTGTCCTGGCAAGGTTTGCCTTGTAGAATTCCATAAATCAGAGTAGTACCATGCATACATGTGACTGTATATCTACAACACTCAAGCTGGGGATGCTGTTTGGCTGTTATAATGGGATTTCATAAAACTATCCCTCTAAAGAACCCATTCCATTTCAAAATATGATGGCCACGACATAAATCATATTCAGTTTTCTTATAGTTGCTTTCTACATGCAGTCTATTGCCAAAGCAAATTCCATTGTTTCTTCTTTTAGAATCTTTTGGAGATTGTGGCTTATCAAACACGCCAGAAGCACCTGCAGGCAGTAAAGGATGGGAAATACAGTCCACTGTGCCGCACTGAAGAAGCCTGGAGAAATGAGCAGCAGAAATTGCAGGCCCGGCTTCTCACCATTAATGTCATAGTCCACCAGATCCAGAAAGAGTATCCTCAGCACCAAAGGGCTCTCCAGTGGCTCGGCCAGCGTTTGGAGTCCAGGCTAGGATCACAGGAAGCACAGTAGACAGTGGGAGCCAGATATGAATAAAATACGTGTTAGAATGCTTCAGATAAGTGTAACCCCACCTCCCTTGCTCTTCTCGATGTTGCGGGCTTTGTAAGTAAAACAGATATATCTATTTAAATTTAAATAACGTGCAAGTCTTCCTTAACGACCTCCGAGGGGAGGGATCTTTTCCCCGTCTCGCTTCCCCTTGCAGCTCGGGGTCGGTGGCGAGCCCTGCTCGGGCTCCGGGCGCGGCGGGGGCGGCCCC
>NW_020450832.1:485364-512621 GCF_003343035.1 Apteryx rowi | reverse complement strand
GTGCTTCTTCCCCCGCGGCTACCGCAGCTACCGCGCCGAGAACCTGACGGCCACCGCGGGCGGCTACGCGGCCTTGCTGCGCCGCTGCGCCGCCACCTTCCTGCCCGGGGACGTGGGCACCCTGCGGCTCGACGTGGCGCTGGAGACCCGCAGCCGCCTGCGCTTCACGGTGCGCCCCGGCCCCCCCGGCCGCGGCCCCCGGCCCCCCGGGCCTGCCTGACCCCGCTCTCCCCCCTCCCCCGGCAGCTCCGCGACCCGGCCCGCCAGCGCTACGAGGTGCCGCTGGACACGCCGCCGGCGGGCGCCCGCGCCGCCTCCACGCTCTACGGGCTGCAGTTCAACGAGGACCCCTTCGGCCTCGTCGTCTACAGGGAGTCCACGGGGAAGGTGCTGTAAGTGCCCTGCTGCGGCCGGCGGTCCTCCCGACCCCCTGCCCCGAGCCTCGGCCCGCTGCCGGGAGCTCTCCTTGCTGCCCAGCCGACAGCGCTCCTTCCGAGGGTCTCCGCTCCTTTGCTTCGTGCTGTGCTGTCCCAGCTGCTCGGGTTTGCTCTGCCCTGGCTGTGCCCCCTGCAAGAAGGGGCCAGCACTAGCCACCTGTGGCGGATGAATGGCACGGACTCAGGAGGGTTTGCGTGCTGAGACATTTATTGTTTATTTCTGAGCATATTTAAAAAGTTAGCTGCTTCAGTGGTTTCACAGACACACTTTGCTAGGCCAATCATCGTGCAGATTATGTCACAGGTAGCCAACCATTACACCGATCACGCACGCAGCGGTCATGCCTTGTAGCTTGCTACTTGTTTAGGAAAGCTGTCTTGCCCTTAACCTTGGTTCCCACTGGCTTCTGCTAGTTTATCTGTACTTTCTCAGGATGTATCATTCCCAGCTGCACCAGTGTCCTTGGGTACGTTTGTCTGAGGCTCCTGTTGCTTGCTACTTGCAACTTTCCACCAGTTTAACCCTGTCATGACCCTCCACAGCCACCCGCCTCTTCTTGACTCCTGCGCCATGGGGGAGCTGCTCCAAAGGGATTTTGTCTGGAATCGGGACCTGGCACAGGTCGCAGCAATGCCTGGGCCTGTATGCTGGGAGCAGGGGCAGCAGGCAGCTGCTGTGAGTTTTTGGCTTTGTTCTTACCTAAACCTGCAATTCAGTGTCTCACTGAAGAGGGAAGCAGCGCTCCTAGAGCTCAGCCGAAACCTATCTTTTGTGCTGTGACTAAGGCACCTGGATACGATCATTTGTGATGCTTCCCAGAGCCGTGGTTCTCCTGCTGAGCCGCTCTTCCCTCCCCGCCACGCTTGGCGCTGCCAAGGCTGTTTGCTGGGAGTCTCTGTTTCTCTTTGGCAGGTTGAACACGACCGTGGCACCCCTGTTCTTCGCAGACCAGTTCCTGCAGATCTCCACTTCCTTGCCGTCTCATTTCATTACTGGGCTGGGAGAGCATCTGACATCCCTCATCCTCGACACGGCATGGACCAAAATCACCCTGTGGAATCGGGACATGGCACCCGTGGTATGCAGCGAGGCTGAGAAAAAGGGAAATAACTGTACTTGGGGGAGGGGCCCTGAGTTCCGTTCTGTTTCTTTACTTCCTTCCTGTCCAAGGCTGAAAAAATATATGTACATGTTTATTAAGCTTTGGGACCTGTCCTTGTGTAGACCCAGCAGAGCATTTGCTCTCAGCCCAGGGCAGGCCTCTGGGACCATCRTCCCAAGACTTGGGGTTCGGCACCCTTGGGTTCCATGCTGTGCTGCTCAGGAGCTGCTTTCTCCCAGTACGAGGGTACCTGGGCCAATAGTCTGGGGTTTTTGTTTGGGGGAGAGCTCTGCTGATTCAGGCAGTGTTTGGACAGTAAGCCCTAGGTTTGCATCCCGAGCCGTCCTGGTATTTCTGGCAGTATGCTAGGGGCTGGCACGTGCGTTATGGCCAGCAGGCATTAGGTGGGCGCTGTGCCGCTTCTGCGGAGCATTGCTGGCATTGCGCTGTACTCCAGCCCCAGGTCAATCTCTACGGCTCCCACCCCTTCTACCTGGTGATGGAGGACGGAGGCTTGGCCCACGGAGTCTTTCTGCTGAACAGCAATGCCATGGGTGAGTCCTGCAGAAGCGCTGGTGCTGGGGTGGGAGGATGGCCCGAGTCTCTCTTCTCATCCTCCTGTTCTCGTGCTGGTGCTTCCCCCCAGACGTGGTGCTGCAGCCCAGTCCAGCCTTGACTTGGCGAACGACGGGTGGGATTCTGGATTTCTATGTCTTCCTGGGCCCAGACCCCAAGAGCGTCGTGCGGCAGTACCTGGATGTTGTTGGTAGGGGCCTGAACTACTGGGCCCTGTGGGCTGGGAGGGGGCACAAGCGTTCCCGGGTCAGCTTTGCCTCGGAGACCAGATGTCGTTGGGAGTGAACTGACAGTATCTGTCCTCTGTGCAGTCCTTCAAGGGCGAACGGCTTTGCAGGTCACTCTTTTGCTTGGCCCGTCAGATGTACTGCCCGTGTTGTGGGGCCCGGGGGGGCTAGGAGGAAAGCAAATGTTATCCCTCTCCCAGAGACCCCTCTGTCCCCTTCCTCCTGCTGCAGGAGGGGAGGTGCCTTGGCTGCCGTGGCAGAGAGAGGCTGCAGGGTGAGTTCGATGCTTCGCGGTCTCTCTGCTGGTTTTGCTAACCCTCTCCCTCCTGGTTTCCAGGGTACCCCTTCATGCCCCCCTACTGGGGCCTGGGATTCCACCTCTGCCGCTGGGGCTACTCCTCCACTGCTATTACCCGGGAGGTTGTGATCAACATGACAGCAGCCCGGTTCCCCTTGGTAGGTCTCAGCTGCTGTCCGGGGAAGTGTCTAGAGTCGGGATGAGCAGTTATGGAGCCAGTAAAGCCTCTCCCCAAAATCAGCCATGCAGAGGCTAACCGGAGAGCATCGGCGGGGTGGGGGTACCTGCTGTGGTTTGTGGGATACAGCTGTGTGCAGGCAAGGCCTGGTCCTTCCATAACATGGCAGTCTTGGCCTCTGTAGGACGTGCAGTGGAATGACTTGGATTACATGGATGCCAAGAGAGATTTCACATTCAACAAGAAAACTTTCAAGGACTATCCGGACATGGTGCGGGACTTTCACCAGAATGGCCTGAGATACATCATGATTGTGGTGAGTGACGCCCCTGGCTTCACCCTACTTCTCCTGCGCAGATGGGCTCTGGCCTGTTGTGCAAAGGGCTGGGAAACAAAAGGGCTGTAGCAAGCCAGGATTTGGCTGCAGTCTCTTGATCTGGCTACCCACCAGCCTGCCACATGCATAAATGAGTAAATGCTGTCCAAGAACAACAACAGAGCTTCCTCAGTAGCTCACACGTAGTTCCAGGTGTCCCTGACATCCCAGCCCCTTCCCTCCCTGCTGACTGGGGCTGAAGGTCGGTGTCACTGCTTGTTCAGTGGAAGTCACTGCCTTCCTTGAGGTGTCCTTAAGGTGTCTGGTGGAGTTTGGCAATAGCTGCCTTTGGCCTGGTCAGAGCCCAGGTCTAAAGGCAGAATTAGCAGTCACAGACTGGGGACAGGAGGCTGCAGGAAGCAATTCATGTGTCTGAAGCAGGGAGCATGTTCTCAGTCTGGAAAACCACTGATACAGCATTTGCCTGTGAACTGTGCATCACCTGGATCCTCAGCTTCCCCAGGAGGAGTAAAAACCTTAGAAACGCCTTCTTCAGCAGCCACTGCACCAGTGCATGCTGCTTCCTCAGGCTCTTTGTCCTTTGCTCACCAAGAGTTTTGCAGAATTTCTTGCAGAAGTTATTGTTGGATGCAACCCTGTACACTGGTGCTGGGAGAGTGGGCAGAGTGCAGATGAGAGCCTTGTATTTCTCTTTCATGTGCTTGGAGTGCAAGAAGCTGTTCCCTGTTCACTGTTGGAGTCACTACTTTGTGCTCTGTTAGGATCCAGGGATCAGCAGCTCTGGGCCTCCTGGCACCTACAAACCCTATGATGATGGACTGAAGCGAGGGGTATTCATCCAAAATGCCACTGGGCAGCCCCTGATCGGGAAGGTATGTGCTGGGATTTAACAAAGCTTGTGGGAATTAAGTGCCCCATGTTCTGCTGGTTCTTCAGCAGTCGTGAGATGGAGTTGGGAGAGCTGCTGAGCACAGCAGCTCTGAGTGATGGGGGAAAGCACCCATGAGACGGCCATGTTGAAAAAGCAGGCAATTTAAACATGGGCATGTGGGATGCAGTGGGGATGGGGATGGTGGGGCTCTGCCCATTGCTGCTTTCTTCCTCCTCCAGGTGTGGCCAGGCCCAACAGCCTACCCAGACTTTACCAACCCAGAGACACGCGAGTGGTGGTATGACATGGTGAAGGAGTTCCATGACCAAGTGCCCTTTGATGGCATGTGGATTGTAAGTGGCTTTTCCCTCTCCTGAGGCCCAGTGGGTGCCAGGAGCCCTGGCAGAGCCGCTGGGTGCACTTCCCTGTCTCATTCCCTRTGCATCTGCTATGTCCTGGTCCAGAAACAAAAAATCTCTTCTCTCTCCAGGACATGAATGAGCCATCGAACTTTGTGGAGGGCTCTCAGGACGGCTGCCCAAGCAACAACCTGGAGGACCCACCCTATGTACCAGGTGAGGAAAGCAGGTACTGGCCCTTGTCTGGGGGAGAAGAGAGCACCAGGAGGATCAGGGGAGTGAGGGTCTCTGGTGCCAGACATGCAGGGACCCTGGGAAAGGTCAGCCTCAAGCCATCTCTCAGTGCTGTCAGGCACGTGGATGCTGTAGGTGCAGGCTTTGGACGTGGAAGAGCAGGCAGGGAACCAGAGCTGGGTGCGATGAATGAACCAAAATGCTGATTCTGGTTCTCTGGGAGGTCTCGCTCCTGCATGACTGCTGAGTGCTCTCTGCAGTTGGAGAGCAGATGCATTGGATGCAGTGATTGCAAAGGCATTACTTTCCTTAGGGGGTACTGTGCTCTTCCACAGGAGAGTGAAGCATTCTTTGCTTCTGGCACCCTGTGAGCCTGTGCCAGCCCTGACCGCTGAGGAAGGTAGCTGTGGGCACTGAACCCATCCCAGCAGTGTTGTCCTTGCAGGCCTAGTGCTGAGATGACCACTGCCCTGAGCTTGCTCTCACCATCTTCTCTTCCATGCAGGTGTGTTTGGGGGACGCCTTCAAGCAGGAACCATTTGTGCCTCTAGCCAGCAGTATCTGTCATCTCACTACAACCTCCACAGTCTGTACGGGCTGACAGAGGCCATTGCTTCCCATGAGTAAGTCTGAGACTCTTGTTGCAGCTCCTCCAGGGCAAGTGCCCCCTCCTACAGGAGACTGGCTCTCCCGGTCCCAGGAGCCTCAAGGAGCTGACACTCATCTACTCATTCTGAATTCTTGGGAAAGGTGGGAATGCTGAAAATGTCTGGTCAGGAGAGAGAGACATCTCCCTGCACTACTGCGTGGGCAGTTTGGGCACAGGCAAAAAGATTGAAAGAATAGGCAAAGGTTTGGTTTTTATAGCATAGTAGGCTTTTCCCTTCTGCCAAGTCCCCAGCCCTGAGAGGTGGCCAGAAGCATCCCCGCTTGCCCTGGGACTGGTGCAGTCTGAACGGCCAGTGCTAGAAGGGGAACATGGTGCCTTGGTGCCTCATGCTGCACATTTCCAGACACTTGCTCCCTCTTGACTCTTGCTCCTTCAGGCCTGGAGGAAAACTCTCTCTCATGTGTGGGGTAGAAGCGCAGGTGTGGGCTTTCCTGTCAGGTATGAGGCTGTGGCCAGCCTGTGCTGCTTGCRGGATCCACTGGCCCTGGGCTGCTCTCTGCCTTCCTGGAGCTGTGCTGACTCCAGAGATGGCCAGAAAGACATGTGGGGAGCTCAGCTCCCCGGGGTGAATGGCCAGCAGTGGCATCTCCCATCTCCCATGGTGGGGMTTCATGTATGTGGCTCTCCTGGGCTCCATGCCCCGGCATCACCTGCCCCACATATGAGATGGCAGTGGGTGTCTGCCTTGGTATGTGTCAGCTTTGCGCCGTTGCCAGGAGTCACTGGCGCAGGGCAGCGCACAGGGCATTGGCTGCAGCCCAGGGACTTCTCTTGGTCAGACTGACSCGAATCGTCCCCACAGTGCGCTGGTGAGGGTCCGGGGGAAGCGCCCCTTCGTGATCTCACGATCCACGTTTGCTGGTCACGGGCGCTATGCTGGTCACTGGACGGGGGATGTCTGGAGCAACTGGGAGCAGCTGTACTACTCCATACCAGGTAGGCTCCTGGGGTTGCATCCCTCTGCTGTTTCCTCCCTGAAGGGAACTGCACCTTTCTAGAAGCTGGGAGACTTCTCCATGGCTTCTTTACCTCCTCACAGTCTCCCTGGGAGTCAGTCGGCTCTGAGTCCAGCAACCCTCACAACCTGCGATGCCGTGGGATGGGATCTGTTCCCACCTGCTTTCCATGGGCCTGACACCTGCAGGGACTCCTGCTGGGGGAGATTTACCCCTTCTGGGCTTTCAAATCTGTGCCAGCATTGCCAGTGTCCTCGCTATGTCCCTCAGCTCAGTGCTGTGATACCTGGGGAGGGAGCTCCTGCCAGAGACAGTGCCTGGCCCTGTGCTCTGATGAGCTCTGGGGCCTGGCAGCGTGTTTCTGTGCCCCAAACACTGCACAGCCCTGATCCCATCTGTGTCCCCTCCGCAGAGGTGCTGCTCTTCAATCTCTTTGGGGTGCCGCTGGTTGGGGCGGACATCTGTGGTTTTGTGAGTGACACGACCGAGGAGCTGTGTGTGCGCTGGACCCAGCTGGGCACCTTCTACCCCTTCATGAGGAATCACAATGATCACGGCAACCGGGTGAGCGTGGGCAGGCACCAGCCACAGGGCAGGGAGTGCTCACCCTGCCAAGGAGGGTCTCAGCCAGCCAAGTCCTTCCTGCTCACCCTGCTGGAGGCTCTTGCGGGAGGCTGCAGCAGGGAGATTTGCAGAGGGGCAGTTTGGCGGAAGGGGCAAGAGTCAGTGAATTGGTGATGTGCGTGGCTAACAGCCGGCCTGTCTGAATAGCCCCCAGGTCCATGTCCTGCTCAGCGGCTGGTGTCGGAAGGGGAGCACATGAAAAGGCTGCTCAGACAAGTCAAACCCTGCCTGCTTTGATGCAGTCTGAGCGCTGCAGGGCCATGCTTGCTTGGGGCTGGGCTCGTGCATGCAGGATATGAGCTGAGCTGGGTCTCCCTGGGGCTGTTGCTGCCCTGCTGTGCAGGTCAAGTCCATCTCATGTCCCCGAAAGACATGTTTTGCCATTCCTCCCATGTACTGCCTGCACTGTCCAAGCATCTCACTTCAGCTTGTTCCCTGCAGCCTCAGGAGCCGTATGCCTTCAGCCCAGCTGCCCAGAACGCCATGAGGAAGGCCCTCTACCTCCGCTACTCCCTGCTCCCGTACCTCTACACCCTCTTCCACAAAGCTCATTCTGCCGGGGAGACAGTGGCGCGGCCTCTCTTCCTTGAGTGAGTGCCCAGCTGGGCCCCCGGCCAGGAGCAGTGGTGGCTGAGCAAGGGGAGCGTCTCTGGGGATGGCAGGATGGGGCAGGGTGGTGTGTCCACGTGTGCGATCTTCTGCAGGCTGTGCAGAGCTGCAGGTCTGTGTAGTGGCTCAGTGGGAAGTAAGCACAGAGTGTCTTGCAGGGTAATGCCCTGGCATTACAATCCTGCTTTGTGGATCCTTCTCCAGGTTCCCAAAAGACCCCAACACCTGGACTGTGGACCACCAGCTCATGTGGGGTGCAGGGCTCCTCATCACACCAGTGCTTGAGGCAGGAAAGACCAAAGTCAGTGGCTACTTCCCAGCAGGAACCTGGTACAGCTTAGCTGGAGTAAGTGCTTCCTTACCCATCTGCTCCCGGCAGCACTGGGCTGCAGAGGTCTTGGGGAACAGCACTGATGCAGAAGCTCTGGGGCAGCAGTGGTTTCTCTTCTGRGCCATATGTGCATTCCTCCATCACATCTGTGGTATCAGACCCTGACCAAATTTTCCCAAGACTGTTAGTTATTTAGGGCTTTTGCCTCTTGTGGGGTTTCACTCATGGGAGTTTGAGAGCTGTGATGCCTGGCTGAGGTCTTTCTCAGACATGCTGGCCCCTAAGATACGTTCTTCCTCCTCCTGTTGCTATTTAGGACTCAACYATCCACAGCAAAGGCCAGTGGATCCTCTTACCAGCTCCCCTGGACACGATTAACGTGCATGTCCGAGCAGGACACATCCTGCCTCTGCAGGTGAGTTCCCTGGTGACATTTTGCAATCATGGCTGTTAAAACCATATATGTGCAAGAGGGCAGGACAGAGAGTGTATGAAGTAGTTGCCTGCAAACTGGACATTGCAGAACAAACTGTGAGCCTTCAGTTCTCAACCAGGGTTGGGAGAAAAGGTGTCCCAACATAYATCATCAGCTCTCGAAGCGATTATTGCTGCATGGGTTGTCTGACCCCCTCCACCCTTGTCCACAACCCCAGGAACCTGCGTTTAGAACTGTCGAGTCCCGGAAGAAGGGGATGACGTTGACTGTGGCGCTGACAACAGATGGGTTTGCCAGGGGTGACCTGTTCTGGGATGATGGGGAGAGCTTGCGGACCTTCGAGAGTGGGGACTACACACAGATCCTCTTCCTGGCGACACATGTGAGTGTGGGGAGGGGGCCTGGTGGCAGGAGGCTTCTGACAGGGTATTTCCTGCTCCGTGCAGGTCCCAGTTCCCCTGGGGCTTGGTTATTCATGGGGGCACTGTGCCGTGGTGCAGCAAAGACATTCTGTAGCTGTCGCACCAAAATCACCRGGCTGAGCTCCGTCCTTGCAGGACATACGGGGAGCTGCAGTCCCTGCGGGCTGTGCTTCTCTTAGTGTGAGTTACAGCACTCTTCTATGCAGCAGCAAGGTGCAGCTCTGACAGAACAAAAGAGCCCTTGCAGGGCCCGTAACTCCCAAAGAGCCCCTTAGCAGCAGGAGGGGGGTGAGGCTGCTCTCTTCTCACGCCCCGAGGGCTGCGGGTCAGAGTGGTCGCCTTGAAGAGGCGCCGTGCAGGAGTGGATGTTGCTCAGCCCTGTCGCTCCAGTAAACGGCTCCACGAGGTTTTAGTGACTGCGGATCACTTGTCCCATCCCACTGGCGCTATCTGTGCCCTGCAGACAGGCAGAGCACCGGTCTGGTGCAGCCTGGGCCAGGATGTGGTGGCTGAAAGCGTGGCGCGCTTCCAAAAGGTGCTGGTTGCGTGCGAGGTGGTGCAGGACCTCCCTGTTCCCAGCCCTGCTCGTTCCCTCTGGGAGAGCCAGGCCGGCCCCTGTGGCAGCGCTGTCCTGGGCTCTGGGGCCAGGCTGTGGGACCAGGAACGCAGCCCTGCCCCTCGGGGGGACCCACTGTGCTGCTCCCACCCTGGTTCAGCAGGGTTTGCGCGCGGCCGAGCACAGGAGGGTGGCAGAGGGCTGCACGTAGCCACGGGGCTTGGAGGGCTGCGTGTAGCCCGGGGGATCGTAACAAGCTCCTCTCGCTGCTGCAGGGCGCCGTGCTCAGTGAGCTCTTGCGGGTAAACGGCCAGGTGGACGGGCTGCTGCTGAAGGCTGTGACCGTGCTGGGTGTCACAAGTCCTCCCCRGCAAGTCCTGGCCAACGGTGCCCTCGTGGATGACTTCTCCTATCGCAGCGACACCCAGGCAAGCGCGTTTGGCCTCATAGCTTCTTCTGAGCCTGCGGGAAAGGGGTGGCTTCGCTGGGCTGCCCGGGGAGGAGCACTGCCAGCCGGCTGCCAGGGCAGGCAGCTGGGAAGGGACCCTGATGGCTCAGCCGTGGGGTGGAAGGGTTTTGCCCCAGCGACTGGCACTGGAGCCACTTTGTTCGTGTCGAGGAGTAAAGGGCTGATCCAGCCCAGCTTCAGAACACTGCCCAGCGTGGGCTGAGTCGCCTGCCCTGGGGCCGGGGCCGCACTGGATTAGGCCGTGCAAGGGGGCAAGGGCTGGAAGATGAAGGACTGGGAGGAAGCGTGCTGATGGGGCCAGAGCACCCAAGCACTGTGGAGGAGCAGTGACACGGTGCCGCTCTGGGGCTGTCTGCTGTGGGAAACCCTTCTCGGAGGGGTTTGGGTGACCAGCCCAAAGCTGCCACCAGTGGGAAGGGGCTCTGCGGGAGAGGTGCAGAGCTGCGTGGCTGCCCCAGGAAAGCCAGCGGCTGAGGGGTGCAGGTCCCCCGGCAAGCTCAGCTCTGTCCCCGCTGTTTCTCGCTGAYGCTGATTCTTTCCTTCGCCTCCTCAGGTGCTGACTATCCCCGTGTCGCTGCCGATGTGGGAGCAGTTTGCCATCACTTGGTCCTGAGGCTGCCTGCCTGCCTCTGTATGTAGCACATCTCCACTGTATGCAGCAGCGTGGAGTGTTATGATACGGTTGCTCTCGTAGGCTGAATCTGGCCTTTTCTTTTTAAAAGCAGAACTGGATCCCCTCTTGCCCACAAAGCCTGGCTCTTGTCTTCGAGTCTGGTTTTGTTTCTTGCTAAAATGAGTTATATTTGAAATGCCTGRGCTCTTTACCAGATGTGCATCTGAGGGCTCGCAGAACCCCAGGGGATGGGGAACCCTGATTACTTACTTCCAAATTGGAAAAAAAACCTAAGTGCCTGCTGAGACAAGAAACCTGTTAATGTGCCAAAGTTGTTAACCTGTCGAGGGACTACAGGGCATCTCCCAGTTGTGTCTTTGGAACAGATACAAGCAAGAGGCTGAGCCTCTTTTGCATGCTGGGCTTAYGTGTTTAGTGTCTGAGCTCAAGCTCTGGGCTTGGGAGGTGAATGCTGGGGAAACTGCGGTTTGGGAGCTGTAGAGCCTTCAGCCACCAGTGCTGGCAAGGGCTTGTGCTCCGATGACCAAGATGCGCTGGGACTCTCTGTGGCATTTCCCTTGCTGCTGTACCCTGGGTGAAGCCTGAACCTGCGTCTCCAGCAAGGGCTGAGAAGGAAACATCTATCTGCACATGGGTGTTTGGGAGGGGGTGGAAGTACTGTGAATAAAGAGTCGGTCTGTCTGTCCCATTGGGCTTCATTTGCTCTGAGCGGTGTTGGGGTTCCTGCAGCCTGAGGAGCTGTGATGTTTGTGTTCTCTGGTGGAGAGAAGCGTGGGCTCTCCCAACCCCAAACCATGTATTGCCTGTCCTAAAATTGGTGCTACCCTCTGGCCCAGCCCTCTCCTTGGTCGGGACACCACTGGCTCCAGGGGATCAAAATCCTATAGGGCCATCATGGCTGTGCCTTGTCCTGGGCCTGGTCTCCTGAGGCGGCAAGTCTCCTTGCAGACAGTGAGGAGATCCAAGCTGCCCCGAGGTGGGGGAAGATCCCCCGTGCCATCTCCCTGCCCTGGCCCCTGGTGCCGGTGCCGCTCTGCTGCGGCGTGCCGGCGAGGCCGGCTGGTGGCTGCGAGGTTTCCCGCTGTTTTTCAAAAAGGCCCTGCAGYGCCATGGAGCCACAGAAGAGCAGTTGCTGGACGGCGCGCAGAGCGAGGAGGCTCAGCTGGACGAGCTGCCCTGCCTGCACAGCGCCATCACGCCCGAGAGCTGGAGCGACCTGGACTCGCTCGWGGGCTGTGTCCGAGCAGCCGCCGCTCGTGAGCAGAGGAAGATGGTGTGGATAGCACAGGACTTGGGCTGAGCCCTGGAGCCAGGGAGAGCAGGCAGAGGGCTTTGATGTCAGCCACGATCCTGGGCCGGGTGCAGGGACCGGATGGGGTAAGAGGGTCTCTGCAGCCATCTGTAAATGACCTGCTAACAACCAGGCTAATGCTCAACCTCGCTGCAGCCTGGGCCCATTAACAACGGACTACCCATGACTATTAATTTGGGACGCTTTCTGTCCCCTTCCCTGTGTGAGTGGCTGGTAGCTGGCACGGGCCAGGGCAGCTGTAAGCTGGGGGTGCCTGGTCTGACATCCTCCCCCGAGACCAGGGTGCTGCTGGAGCTGCTGCCGGGGCCCTTCTGCCAGCGCTGGGCCAGGCCCGGGCCCCTGCCTGGAGCTGACCCGGCTCTGGCTTCTTGTTCCAGGTATCCCAGCCTGGCTCGCAGTCCTCTGCAGTCCCCAGGCATGCACACTCCAGAGATGCTGTGCATTTTGTATATTTTGCTAAATTAAACYGTATCGGTACTGAGTGTTGCTGCACGCTTGCTGGTTTTTGCTGGCCCCAGATTGCCTGTTTCCGCAAGGACGAGCAGGCGCAGATCTGTCCCCCTGCAGAGAGGTTCACAGCAGGAAATGCTCTAGGGAGACTGCAACGTGGAGCGCCGCAGTGGAGAAACGGCTCTGGCAGGAAAGCGCYAAACTCCAGGTAAAAGCTGAGACATTCTCCTCCAGTGGCTTTATTGAAAAGTAAGTTAGCATTACAGCTTTCCTGGCTGAGAATACAGCCGAGACCCCAGGGCAGAGGATCCCTTAGGGCCCCAGGGACAGGTGGTGGTTGTGATACAGAAAGCCCAGCCTGGCGTGTGACACAGGAATTTGGGTTTTTGCACCATCCCAACCTCGTGCCAGGCAGGCAGGGTGCAGCACTCCGGCCTCCTGCAAGGCCACACCAGCTCCAGGCACTGGCATTGCACCTGATGGAAGTGAGCGTGGCTGCTCCCTTGGCAGCACGGGGTAAGGACAGGGGAGAGGGCACCAGGCCTGGCAGGTGCCCGGCATCACCCTGCGGCAGTGGGTGCTGGAAGGCGTCAGCAAGGCAAAGTAATGGTCACAGTTCATTGTGCAGCGGCTGGCACTGAGGGTTCAGCTTCTCCTCCAGGACAGCATCAGGGGCGCACACCCACGGGTCGCCGGTGTCCCACTGCCACTTCAAGAGCTGCGTGCGAAGCAGCTCGAAGACTGCGGCRTAGCGGGGGTCAGGCGCCAGGTTCTGGCTCTCGGTGGGGTCACGGCTGCAGTCAAACAGCTCCCAGCGGTCCCTGTAATAATACTTGTGCAAGGTCTTGTTCCAGTGGGTTGGCTGCCCGGCTGTGGTCCGGTTGAGCAGGTCTTGGAAAGTGGGCGAGATGTAGAAGTCCTGGTCAATGGGAAAGGGCATCCTGTAGTTGAGATTGTGAATGAGGCGGAATTGCTGATGCTGGATGGCCCGCATGGGATAGTACATGGTCACCTCATGGTGGCTCTGGCTGCTGAAGGCTGTGGCCCAGGGCTGCTCCAGCTCCAGTGCTGGCAGGAGAGATTTTCCAGTAAGCTGCACTTTCTTTCTGCCAAAGATGCTGTAAGTAGGGTAGGGGATGGAGAACCAGTCTAAAATGGTCGGTGTGAGATCTGGAGAGGAAGAGAAGGGTGAGAGGAGGGGGCTGGCACTTGTGGAAGGAAGCTCAACCCCAGAGAGGTGGAGAAAGGGCTCTGGGGTCTGCTGCTGCATAGGCCGCAGGTGGTCCATGTTCCTCCCCTCCCACTGGGGCAATTTGGGTTGTTCAGACAGCTTTGCTGCAGGAAAGGAACGTGACAGCCACATGGGCCTGGAGCTGCTCCAGCTCTGGGGGGATGTAGCTGAGTCCTGGGCTGATGTTCCTGCAGGGCTGGGACACAGCTCCTCCATGGTCCTTCCTCACCTTTCCTGGGGACCAGGCATCCTGCCTAAGGACGGCAGGCATGCCAATGCCAAGAGCTGCAGGACTGACCTCAGCCCAGTAGGGAGAGGACCCTGGGTTTCAGCATGCGGAAGGCAGAGGACAGATTGTGACACTCAGGCACAGCTCTGCGCATCTCTGCCCTCTCTCCCAGAGGGCACAAGCTCTTACCTAGGAGACTGGCAAAGGCCTGGCTGACCTGTCCCCAGCGCCCGCTATGCTCAGGGGAGGAGATCAGCAGGGGCTCAGCAGTGCCTGAACGGTAGAGGTTGGTCCTGCCGCTGGGGAAGGGGATGCCGTTGTCAGAGGTGTAGATCACCAGCGTGCTGTTGTGGAAGCCAGCACGCCGCAGTTCCTCCAGGACCAGCCCGATGCCTGCACAGAGAGGGGCAGAGCTGAGCCGGTGCGGGAGAGACCTCGGTGCACGCAGGCGTCAGCCTGGCCCCCAGCGTCCCCCTTCCCCGGCCGCTCCCCACCTTGGTCCATGCGTCCGATGGTTGTGTACTGGGCTGCCAAGTCTGCCCGGGCAGCCGGAGTGTCTGGAACAAAGTGAGGGACCTAAACAGCGAAAGAAAAGGGGCATGTGGCAGCCTTGTGGGAACCGCTGGGAAGGGGGTCACAGACACGCCGGGCTGGGCTTCACCAGCCTTCACCCCGCAGCGCTGGCTGCAGTGACGAGGGCTGGCGCCAGCCCACGTCCTCCCCTGCTCCGACAGGCGGCTCTCGCATCCCGCACGCCTTTCCGGGCTCCCACCTGCACTTCCTCCGGGCTGTAGAGCTGCGGCTTCCAGTCAGGGATCCAGCCCATGCCGCTCTCTCCATTGCCAAATTTCTCGCAAAAGGCCCCGTATTGGGGCTGGGAGTGCCCACAGCGGTGGGGGTCGTGGAAGGCGACGTAGAGGAAGAAAGGCCTAGAAATCGGAAGCAGGGAGGCTGACAGCRTGGGGTGGAGGTGGAGGTGGTGAAGGAAAGGGCTGCCCAAGCACCCGGACCTTCTCTGGAGTGTGCAGGGATTCGGTGCGTGTGTGGACACCACCCAAACCCACCGCAGGACTCCCATCTAATCCGGGGTTCTGTTTGTGGGGAGACCCGGAGAGAAGACGTCCTTTCCTATTTGTGACCAGCTGGGACATGGAGATGTGTCTTCAGCAAAGCTATTTCCCCTGCCACACGAGAGCTCGTACTCCCTGGTCAGAGACCTTTGTCTCTCCCATATCCCGCTTGTAGGGTGTTCCAAGGGCACAAGGCAATACACAGGGATGCACAGTCCGTCTCACCTCTCATCCTGGCTCTGGAGGAAATTCCGGACAAGCACTTTGATTCGAGTGATGTTTCTCCCAACCTGCAAGACTGAACTGTTCTCCTCTGTGTATGCAAAGTCAAAGGGGTAGACAGCCTCTGGGCCAACGTGCTTCTTCCCAATTATCCCTGCAAAGAACGCGGATGCACGGTGCGTCAGGAGAAAAGAGGCGAGCACGGGGTGCAGAGCTGGCTGCTGCTTTTATCTCCCTTTTCCCTGGAGACTGATGCAAATCATCTGCTCTAGCGCTGGCTGCACAGAGGAAATGCTGATGAAAGTGGAAGATGCTGCTCATTTCTCCAGTCGTTTCACTGGATGCTGCTGGCTGCAGAAGCACTTCTGCATCTGAGCAGAAACTGGGACCTACACTGGAACCACTGCCTCAAATCGCAGTTGGAGGTAAGTGCTAGAACAGCTAAGCAGCCCAGGAGGAGGTTCGAGTCGAGCAGGAGCCCTGTGTGAACCTGGGAACTGGGAAGGAGAAGGGCTAGGAACAGAAGTGGAAGTGGGCCGTTCTCCCAGAACGAGGGCAGAGGCACGGAGGGAAGGGGGAGCAGCACGGGGGCAGCAGAGGGGAAGTGAAACGAAACTCGTGTCAGCACAGAATAGGGGTGCGTGTCTAGTTAGTGGTGTCTAACTCACAGGTCAGTTAGTTGCCCAGCTCTCCTGCCTGATGGGGTTCGAGCATGGAGGAGGAGGGTTTTCCTGCCTGTTTCACTCGCCCTGGACTCTCTACCTGTCCGGATATGTGCTTGGCTCAGCAGCAGGGGCAGGCTCCGCACACTGTCGAAGGAGTTGAAATGGTGCACGTCCTGGTGCAGCCCGTACATCCCATTCTGGTGCTGCAGACACGGGGGAGACAGAAAGGTTGGATGATGCTGCCAGCCTGGCCCCCAAACCAGCCCCAACGCTGCCGGTGTGCGGGGTGGCACAAAGCGTGGGTGCTGCGGCTGCAAAGCCGGGCAGCAGCTGGGGAGGCAGGTCCCAGAGGGGAGGGCAGAGGGCTGGTCGTGGGAGAGCAGGGGACGTGCAGGGATCACCAGGTCCTGCGCGTGTGCCGCAAGGACGCAGGCTCCGCTCAGGGAGCGGCAGCCCTGGTGCCCCCCGGCGCGTGTAGGTGGCCCTACCTGGGGTAAGCCGGTCAGGATGCTGGCCCGGCTCGGGGAGCAGCTGCTGACGGAGGTGAAGGCGTTCTGGAAGACAACGCTGCGCCGGGCCAGTGCGTCCAGGTTGGGTGTCTGGATGGCCGAATTGTTGTACGCGCCACTTTCAAAGCCACCATCGTCTGCTGCAGAGGGGAAAAGGAGGTGCGGGGCTGAGCTCGGCTGCCCTGTCACGCCGACAGGGTCTGACCTGCCAGGGTGTCTCTAACTCTGCAAGGCAGGGCTGCAGGGGACAYGAACGATGCTGCAGGCTGGGGAGCACCCTTGGGGCAGAGGGTTTTGCCCCCTCTTGCAAGGGGGGGCTTAGTCCCTGCTGCAGGCCACGGTGCCCTGGGCACCGCGCTCAGGGTCAGGGGCTGCAGCAGGACTCCGGGGGCTCGTCCCTCCCCGGCCCAAGGGGTGCAGGCGGGGGAGCCCCCAAAACTGCGCTGGTGCCGCTGTCCCGCTCCTGCCGCCCGCCGGCTCGGGGCAGGGGGCGCCGGGGCCGGGACACCCGAGCCGCCCGAGCCGGCGGCCGCACTCACCCAGGAGCAGCAGCACGTTGCGGGCCGGGGCCGGGACCCCGTCGAGCTGCAGCGCGCCCAGCAGCAGCAGCAGCAGCGGCAGCGCCCGGGGCCGCATCGCGCGCCGCCGTCCGGGGCCGCCGCTGCCGGGAAGCGGCCGGGAAGCAGCCGGGACTCGGCGGCTCCGGCTCCTCCTCTGCCCCGTCACATGAGCCGTCCCGGGCGGGGCCCCCGGATGCGCCCGGGGCCGCCGGGAAGGAGCCCGGKGCCGGGGGTTGCACGGGCAGCCCCCGCCCGCAGCCCGCTCGCGGCCCCGGCGCTGCCTCCCCCGGCGCACGGGGAGCTTCGGGCCCCCCCTGCCCGCAGCAGGGTAGCGGCGGGCCCGGAGCGGAGCAGGGCTGAATTTTGCCGGAGCCGCCTTGGCGGTGCTGCTGTCCCCGCAGTCCCGGGCAGGGGGTTCAGCCCCTCCACAAAACCCCGCTGAGCCGGGGGGCTCCGCGCCCTGCCCCGCGCAGCCATGCCGGCRCCGGACCCCCAGGACCCGGCGCGATGCTGCTCTTATCGCGCGGTCCAGAAAAGGCTCCCTATCCTCAGCTGGCTTCCCCGGTACTCTCTGGCCTGGCTGCAGCTCGACTTGATCGCTGGAGCGACCGTGGGCCTGACGGTCGTACCGCAGGCGCTGGCGTACGCCGAGGTGGCCGGCCTGCCTGTCCAGGTGGGTTGCGGTGCCCTGCGGCAGCCCCGAGCTCTGCGTCTTGCGTAGRTTCAGCCGCTACCTGTTGCAGAGGTGGAACTGCAGGACGGCTGCGTGCGGCCTGGGGTCACTGCAGGGAGGGCAGGGGCGCAGGATGGGTTGGGAGGCCGGAGGCTGATCGTGTGCAGTCATTCATTTTTCTGGGACAGGATCCACAGATGCAATGTGTTTGCCTAGGACTGACTGTGGACTCTGGCGGGATCTCGAAGTAGCACAGCCCTCCCTTCATCCAGCCTCCTGGAAGTGTGTAGCATTTCCCAGCTCCGAGTGTCGTGGCGCTGAATGCTCCTTTTGTCCCCGTGCAGTACGGCCTCTATTCCTCCTTCATGGGCTGCTTTGTCTACTGCTTCCTGGGAACTGCCAAAGACGTGACGCTGGGTCCCACTGCCATCATGTCGCTGCTTGTCTCTTCTTACGCGTTCCATGACCCTGTCTATGCCGTCCTGCTCGCCTTCCTGTCGGGCTGCATCCAGCTGGCCATGGGGCTCCTACGTCTTGGTGAGATGCTCTTGTCTTTTATAGCCATGTTTTTAGGATGTTGCTTATCCTGTAATTGTCCCCTCTCCTCCCTTGCATCCTCTGAGACTCGGGTTGCGCTGCTAACGTTCGCGACAGCTCTGTGTGCGTGCAAACACCCTGCGCTCCCTGCAGCCGATTTACTGTCACCCCTGTCCCACGCAGGTTTTCTTCTGGACTTTATATCCTGCCCAGTCATTAAAGGCTTCACCTCAGCTGCTTCAATCACCATTAGCTTCAACCAGGTCAAGGTGGGACCTGCTGATTTGCTCTCAAGTTCTTGTTCACAGGACGAGTGTGGAGCTGGGATGTTTAGTGCTGGGCTGGGYGCGGGGCCCGGTGGCAGAGGAAGGAGGCCGCGAAGGGCACGCGGGTCCCACTGCCAGGGCTTCTGGCGGGCCCCGACCCCTGAGCACCCCTGGTGAGCCACCTGCCCTCTGAAACGCACCCTCCKCCCTGGTGATAGCCAGGAGCGGGAGCTGGCGGCAATCGGGACACCCAGTGAAACCATGAGGCATGTTTGATTTGGCCACTCGATAGCGGTGGTGGATGACTCTTTCCGGCCTGCTGAGATTGGCTGTAAGGCTTGGCRGGTTCAGGGCTCCACCAGTCCCTTGCTGGTGTCTCTGGGGTCTGAAGTATTTGGGCTCTTCTGGAGCAGCAATGCTTCCTTTGTGGTTAACCAAAATCAGACAGGCCGAGGGGGGTGGTGTGAGGCTTTGCAAGAAGCCTGAGGGCTGATATTGGCTAACGACTGCGGTTGCAGCTAGTGTTTCTGCAAGGAGCCTGGGAGCTTGCTGCTGCTGCCTGCCAGCAGCATGCAAAGAGACATCGGGGCTGGGTGGGCTGGGGATGGGACGAAGATCCCAAACAGCTTCTTACTGGGAGGTTGTGTGTAAGCAGGATGGGGTGGAGGCACGCTCAGGGCYGCAGCGCTGCAAAAAAATTAGAGCTAGGGAACCTCTGAGGTCTCCCTGCATGGGGAGAGGTCCTTTCCTGAAGGCTGCGTGAGGGAACATGATGCAGTCCCCGATGAACCTTCCTGACTAGCAGACGGCAAAGACCTTGCGTGTGCCAGGGCCCTTGGGGAGGGACGTCGCTGAGCCCCCGTGCTTCTGGCTGTCCCCCCCGGRCACTGGGAGCTGGGATGGTGTGGGGTTTCACGAGGCTTCACCTTTTTGCACAGAACATCCTGGGACTGCAGGGAATCCCTCGGCAGTTTTTCCTGCAGGTGTATCAAACGCTGAGGAGGATCGGAGAGACCAGGTCAGCGTCTGTCCCTGCACCTTCCCTGCTCCGTCCCCTTCCTGCAGGTGCAGGGGCCGTTGCTGCTTTGCTACAACCGTCTCTTAGGTCACCCCAAGCTCCTCAGACCAATTTCTCGGTCTCTGCTCAGTGCTGTGACATGAGAACACGTTCTCTGTCCTTTCCATCTGTGCTGGAAATTTGAAGATGGGGGGGTACAGGGSCTCCTGAGTCACTAGAAGGGGAGGGACAGGGCACGTTTGTCCTATTTTCTGCTCCCAGTTAGGTAAATCAGATTTTGCCAGTCCAAAAGCACGTGCTTGAGACCATCTGTGTGTAGCAACCCCTCCTCCAATTTTTGACGGTCCAAGAGGGGAGCTCGAAGATCCCTGCGTCCCCCTGGCCCCTCTCAGGGCCGCCAGGATCCCTGAGAGCTGGGCTGCTCCCTCCGGAGCTGCGGCCGCTCCCTGGGTAGCAAGCGTATACGTTCTTCTTTCCTCGCGGGAGCTGTTGCAGTAGCTCTTCCTGTGCACTGCAGCGCGTTCAGGTTGGCATCGATGTGACCTGTTTGCAGGGCTGGGGACGCCATCCTTGGGCTGGCCTGCCTGGTGGCACTTACAGGGCTTGGGGCAATGAAGAGTCGCCTCCCCAGAGCTCCCAGTGTGGAGCTGCTGTCCACCAGGGTCAGTTATCGCATCGTCTGGATCTCCGCCACGGGTGCGTTGGCCTTTCTCTGCCCTTTCTCTTTCCCGTGGCAGTCCTTCCTGTGGTCTCAGCCTCTTCTGGAGCAGAGGAAGAGGGGAGACCTGCAAAGAGGAAGAGAGAGCCTGGATCTGACCGAGGCAGGCAGGGGCTGAATCCCAGAGGTGGATTGGGGAGGATGAAGTCACCTGGATGGTCCTGCCACTGTGTATGCCCTTTTCTAAGGGTAGAAAGACTCCAACGCCTGCCCCCAGGCTGGGTACCTACCTCCTCTGCTCCCTCCTGCTACCTCGGGGCTCGTGGCAATGTTTCACTGGAGGTGTCTTCTCTCCACTGTAGCACGCAATGCCCTCGTGGTCCTGTTTGCTGGCCTGGTTGCTTACTCCTTCCAGGTGATGGGCTCTCAGCCGTTCACGCTCACTGGGAAGATCCCCCAAGGACTCCCTGCGTTCCAGCTGCCGCTGTTTTCCGAGGTCGCCCCCAACGGCACTGTCCCCTTCAGCAGGATGGTACAGGTGGGTGCTGCCAGCTGGCTGGAGAAGGCTGGGCTCCCCCGGGAATTGCTTTCTTGTTCCTCAGGGTCATTTTAAATAGCTGAGCAAACCTGGGTGCARGGGAATTCCTCCTGGGAAGGGGCAGCTCCTTTCAGCTCCGATCCCTGGTCGGAGGGGAGACGGGGCTGTGCAGCGTTGCGGGAAGCGCTGCAGGGCGTCCCGCCGGAGCTTGCGTTTGCTGGCTTTTCTCTTACAACATTCACCTTGTCCTTCTCTCCCAGGACATGGGAGACGGCCTGGCCGTGGTCCCGCTCATGGGACTGCTGGAGACCATCGCGATCGGCAAGGCTTTCGGTAAGGCTGCGTCAGGCTCCCGGCGCCTTCGCTCGCAGGAGGGGTCTCGCAAGGGGCCGGGGGCTTCGCTGCTCGCCAGGAGGCGGCGGAGGGGAGGGCCTGGGGCTGCCCTTGCTGAGCCGGGCTCATAGCGTGGGGCGGCAGGAGCGGGCCCCGGGGAGCGCTGCTGGGGGGGCGCCCCGTGGACCCCCCCCCTCCCCTGGCCAGGCGGTTCCCGTGTACCCGAACGGGGARCGGGCACGGGGGTGCCCCCCTCGCTGCGCCGAGGTTCAGCGTGGTCTCGGCTCTGCTCCCACGCCCCGGCGGGGGTGCTGGGRCGGGGCGCCGGCGCTGCCCCTCCGCGCTGCGGACCCGCGCTCCAGCCCGCGCTGGGCCGTGCCGTTGTCTCTTCCTTCCAGCCTCACAGAACGATTACAGGATCGACCCCAACCAGGAGCTGCTGGCTATGGGTAAGAGGCCGCTCGGAGCGGGGCTGGGGGAGGCTCTCTGGGACGGTGCCGTGGGAATCTGGCCTGAGAGCAGCTGTGTCCCCTATAGATCCCCTATAGATCCCCTTTCCCGGTGGGAACTGGGAACCAGCCCCTGGGCGCTGGATGGAGGGGGCCTGTGCCGGCCCCCTCGGGGACCTTCTCTGTGCGTGAAGGACGAGCAGGACACGCACAGCTCAGGGTACGAAGCAGCTACAGACCCACAAAAGMTGGCTGGGAGCTAACAGGCTCCTAGGTGAAGCCTTAGCTCGTCTGCCGCCTCGATAAGGCACCTGCAGCATTTTGCTGGTTGGGCAGGAGGAGAGCGGCCGGTCCCTGCTCCCGGGAACACGTCCTTCGTGGTGCTGAGTCGCTGCCTGCAACTCCCTCTTCTTCCCTTTGGGGTTTTATATCTTTCCRCAATGGTGTTTATCCTTCCCAGTCCTCGAGCGCTCAGCGATCCCCATCTCAACAGTCCTACCCCTATCTGAAGTTTTGCCGTTCTTATCCCCCGTGCTCCCCTCCGCGGCCTGATCCCAGCGAGGAGGCGGGATGCTGCGCGGCACCGCCGGGTCGGGGTCGGGATCGGGATCAGGGCCAGCGGTCCCCCAGCAAGTCCGTCGTGACAAGGCAGGTCCGAGGTCGAGCCGGCGGGTCTGCGTCCGGGAGGAGGCGAAGGCAGGGAGACGGGCTGCTCCGCYGGCCGCCGGGCAGTGCCTCCGCTGGCTGCTGCATCCACAGCCCTTCTCCTTCCCCCGCCGCAGGCGTCACCAACGTCCTGGGCTCTTTCGTCTCCTCGTATCCCGTCACGGGCAGCTTTGGGCGGTGAGTAGCAGGCTCCGGAGCGGAGGCTGGGGCTGCGGGACCCTTGTCGGGGCTCTGCAGGATCTTGGGAGCAGGGTTGCAGGGACCCCCCGGGCATCCCTGCACCCGTGTCCGTGTCCCCATCTGCCCCCGTTGGCTTCTGAGCCGTGGGTCACCTGGCCGCCTGCCCTCTCGCCTTCGCTTCTCGCGTGCCCCGCGGTGCCTCCGGAGGCCGGGAGCCCTGGCTGCGCTCGTGTTTCTCCCCACGGGGCTGGTTTTCCCCGTCCGCAGTGCCGTCCGCGCCCCGGTGGGACGTGGGGCTCGGGGTGCAGGTGAAGAGGGGCCGCGAGCCCCCGGCGTCCCCYGCGCCCCGCAGGGTGCCGCAGCCTGGGACGGCGCCTGCGCTTTGTGTTTCAGGACGGCGGTGAACGCGCAGACGGGTGCGTGCACCCCCGCGGGAGGGCTCGTCACAGGTAGAGGCCGCGCCGCCTCCCCGGCCCCCCGAGCTTCGGGCGGCTCTGCAGACCCCCCGTGCCCGGCACCGGCGTCCCGCTTCCCCCGCGTGCCGGGGCTCACGCGCTCCCCACCTCCCCGCAGGGGCCCTGGTCCTGCTCTCGCTGGCCTACCTGACCTCCTTCTTCTACTACATTCCCAAAGCGGCGCTGGCTGCCGTCATCATCTGTGCCGTGCTTCCCATGTTCGACGCTGGCATCTTCAGGACGCTGTGGCGGGTTAAGAGTACGGCCGGAGCCGGGGGCTGTCGGATCCCCCGTTGGATCCCTGCTCTCCGCGCGGAGCAGTCGCCCTGTGCGAGGGCGGATGAGGGATGCTGTAGCCTCTTGGGGCCGCCAGTGGGGACTCTGACTGCTCTTCCCCAGGGACACGTGTCCCCCCGGGTGCCAGGCAAGAGGGGAAGATTTGGCCAATAGCCCAGAAGCACCGGAGCCCTTTCCCTTTCCAGGGGGCTGTGCGTAGCCAGCAGCTCTGGCCTGGGATTTCTCCCTTGCTGATCCAAGTGCAGGCTAGAAGGGCTCTGCCCTTACTCCAGTGACTCTCCTGTCCTCAGCTGCGATGGCCTTTGGTCCTATGGGCCCAGATTTGAGGCCCGAAGCACCAAAAGTTAGGATTTTGCGTCCTCCCAGGCAGTTCCTCCCACGCTGCCCTTCGCTCTTCCCTCTGCTGAGTTACAAACCGGGCACCAGGGATTTTCTGACGCAGGTGCCATCCTGGAGGGCCCTGTTGCACGAGGACAAGGTCCACCCGGGACTCGGTTCTCTCTCTTGCAGGGCTGGACCTTGTGCCCCTGTGCGTGACGTTCCTGCTCTGCTTCTGGGAGATCCAGTACGGCATTGTGGCCGGGGTGCTGGTCTCGGGGGTTCTCCTGCTCTACCCCATTGCCAGGCCCCCGATAAAGGTGGGCTTCACCTTGCCTTGGATGCGCTGGGGCCAGCTGGGCTTGCCGAGAAGCGGGGAGTTGGGAGAGGGCTCCCTGTGAGCAGCAGGTCCCGGGAGAGCTGGGGTGCAGGATACTTTTTCTGTCCTGCTTCTGCCCTATCCCACCTCCCCAGGCTGCCGTCGGCGCAGTGCAGGGACCCATTTCAAGGAGCGCAAGGCAATGACGATCCAGRAAGCTCGGAGCTGGAGGGAGGCGTTGCTTTCCCTGTTTGTGCTGGGTGTTTGCAGGAGGGCAKCTTCCATGAGGGATGTGGGCTCCAGCACGTTCCCCGCCTGCAGGAAGGACGATAGTTCGCTTTGTCACGCGTGCAATTTCCCCTGCTTGGGGAAAATGGCAGCCTGTGCGGTGTCCTTCAGCCCTCCCMGTGACATGCCACCCTCCGCTCTGGGGTCTCGCGCAGGTGTCCGACCGGGGAGAGCTCCTCGTGCAGCCCGGGAGCAGCCTGCATTTCCCAGCCATCGAGTACCTGCGGGACACCGTGTGCGGACGCGCTCTGGCAGGTACGGCACCTGCGTGCCGGCCCGTCGCCTTGGCCCGGTGACCTGCAACGCGGTGCCCACCTGCATCACTTCCGTGAAAGTGACCTTTTTCCGAGGAAAATTAAAGAGGGACTTTGGGTGGGATGTTTTGGGATTTATGTCCAAGTTTATCTCCCTCTCGCGTGATCTGGCTCTAAAGGAGCAGATTGCACGTGTGTGCGCTCTGGCTGGTTGAGGACAGGACGCCCAATGGCCCAGCTGAGGTCAAATGCAGCTTTTGAGCTGCCTGATCCCACAGGACTGAGTCCCCCGGGATGGTTAATTCTGGGCTCATCAGGGAAACGACCGCACGCTCTTCTTCCAGCAGCATCTTCACTGTGCTCCGTCATCCTGGACTGCCGCCACGTCAGCAGCATCGATTACACGGTGGTGGTGGGGCTGGCAGATGTGCTGCGTGAGCTGCGCAAGCGAGGCCTCTCCCTGACCTTCCGCGGCCTGCAGGTACGCGGGCAGCAGAACCGTGCCCGTGTCCCGCTGCTTCCCATCGCTCCAGGCATCAGCCGTGTTCTCCAGAGGAAGGGTCCCTGCAGATGAGCCCAGCCGGATTGCCTTCCCCTGCACCGGGGGCTGCACTGCAGCTTGCAGGGAGCCTTTGGGCTGCGCCAGCTCTCAGGGCCCCGGTGCGAACTGCTCCCCTCTCGCTCGCGGAGACGTGCCGCGGGGAAGGCCAGGGCCCAGCGTGGCTGTGGACTGGCTGCTCACGGCCTGCTCGTGGGACGCAGCTGCCTCTCTTTTGGCAGCGCCTTCGTCTCAGGGAGGGGAGGCTGCAGCCTGCGCGTCCAGCTGCAGGGTGCTGAGCGGTGGGGAAGGGCTGCGTCTCTCACGGGCCGGGCGTGCTCACCTCCGCCCGGGGCTCTTGCAGGAATTCCAGCCTCTGCAGAGGCGGAAATCTGTCAGGGCCGTGCTTATCCCAGCCTGTCGATTTCTCTGCCCTCAGGACGACGTTCTCCAAGCCTTGCTCTCTGCAGGCTTAGAAGAGTTCCAGCATTTCACCAGCTGGCAGGAGGCAGGTGAGGCTTCGTGCCGCCCCGGGGCGGGAAAGGCTGCGGCTTCGCAGCGGTGCTCCCCGAGGCTGCCGCCACGGAGGGAGGCTCCGGAAGACAAGCCTGGGAGCCAAACCCTCGGCACCAAGGGCTGCAGKACGGATGGGAGCGGGTGCTCCGGGGCTTGGTTCCCAGGCAGGGTTCTACTTCCTCGGAGCTGGAATCCGGCCTCTGGAGAGCAGAGCGCACCGTGGTGCTGGCAGGGCTTGGTGAGCCCTGGCTTAAGCGTCTCTGTTCCGCTCTTCCCGCTTCCCTCCTCAGAGCAGCGCGGCGAAGCGGAGCCGGGGAGCAGCTGGGCCCTGCTGTTCCCCTGCGCCGAGCGCTCGCCGCTGGCCACGGGGTGCATCCAGTGAGGCAGCGGAGCGGCCCGGCACCTTCGCGGGGTGCATCTTGCCGAGGCAGAGCCGCTTCCCATTGCCCCGGAGGATGGATGTCGTTGTGAGAACGAGAAAACCRGCTTCCCCCAGTTGGGCTCCTTGTTTCGCCGTTGCTGTGTCCCGGGGCCACGCGGAGCCGTGCCGTTAGCCGGGTCCGCGTGGCACCGCGCGGGGCCAGGCTCCGGCATGCAGGACCCGCCGTGGATCCGGCGCGCTGCAAAACCTCGGCTGTGCCACCCGCCGCCCGCCCTTGCCCGGCTCCTCCCGGGCACCCGAGGGGCACRGAGCCACGGCAGCGGTTTGCTCGCTGCTCGCTGCGCGGGGGAGCGGGTGCGCGTGGTGGTGCTAAGCAGCGGGACACGGGGCCGGAGCTCACGGGAAAGAAGCTTTCCTGACGCTCCCCCCTGCCGTAAGGAGGTTTCCTTTCCAAGGCAGAGTTCTGCACAGGCTGCAAAATAAAGCAGTAATTAGAAATGATTGAGCGTGCATCTCTGCCTGCCTCTGGGGAAGGCTTTTTCCTGCTGCGGGGGAAGGAGTGACTAAGCTCATTCCTAGATACCGCTGAGCGGGGAAAAGAAACTGAAAGCGGCGCGCTGCGGGAACTCTCGTGGCCTTCCTGGAGACGCGCTGCTGCACTGCTGGCCAGAGGTTTTGCAGGTTCGGCAAGGAGGGCAGCAGCATTGCTCGGGAGCCGCGGGGCTGGCAGGAGCTGCCGTGGCGGCTGCAGGAATGTTTCTGCCGCGGGGCAGCGAGCCGCTCGCCCTGCTCCTCCGGCAAAGAAGCGTTTCCCAGCGGTGGAGGCGCATGCACAAGCCCCAGTGCCTGCTCCCCGTCCRTCTCCCCAACCAGGGACCACCCTGGAGAAGAAGCAGGAGGCAGGAGGAGGCTCGGGATCTTTACTGGGGAGAAGAGGAGTAAATGCACCGTCTCCTTCACAAGCGCCCGCACACGTGGTGCCTGGGGGCTGAGGGGGAGGCTGAATGCTGCTTCCTGGGCTGGGAGACCAGGGAGAGTCTTCAAGAGAAGACTGAGACCCGCACAGGGCAGGAGACGCGGCTGCGGTGTGGAATTGGTTTGCCTCCACCCGAGCAGCCAAATCAGAACGCAGAAAGGCTTCACGGGAGGTTAGAAAAGCTGCTAGATCTGGTGCGCAGCACGGGGACGGAGCGACAAGCACGTCTCCGGCAGGAGCGCCCTGCGCCGGAGCGGGCAGCGGGAGCAGGCAGAGGGGGACTTGGCCAGCGGCCCAGCTGCTTGCACCGGCCACAAACCATTCCCTGTGCCGGAGAGCTGGCCGGGCGCTGGAGGAGGGAGCTGTGCTCCTCCCTCGCTAATGCCTTCACGGGCTCCTTGCCATGAGGCACGTGCTGGAGGGGTGGATAAACAGCCTGAAGCTATTTCTTTTTTTTCTTTTATTTTGCTGCCAGTGCACCCACATACACGACCTTGTCTTTCCCCCAGAATAGCCTGGGCGCGGGGGACATCAGTGCGGCAGTGAAGATGCTCCCCGGGACTCTCCGGTGCGAGGCATAGGTGTGTCGGTCCCGCATGTCACAGTTGTTCTGCACTGGAACCCAAATCGGATTAATAAAGAGCCTCTTCTAGAGCCCTCCACAAAGGGCTTAATTGTTTGAAAGCTCCCAGCGCAGAAGTGCCGGGCAAGCAGGGCTGGTCCTCACTGCAGCACGTAACCAGACGAAATGTCGTTCCTGCCGATTCCCATTTTGCAGCGTGAGCAGCCGCCCCCACTCCCGGGCCAGCTCGGGCCCGGCTCTGAGCTGCTCCATTGGTGCACGTTCCCTTCCCGCTCCTTTAACCCGCTTCCCGCCGGCGTGCGCAGCCTTACTGCTGTTCAAGCAAACCTCAGCGTGCGACGGCAACCGTTCACCACCACTTATTCCACGCCGGAGAAAACGCGTGGGAATTCTGCAAGCTCCTCTGGGAGCCTTGCGGGGATGCAAAGCGCCCGGCTG